>NC_056730.1:1081977703-1082051673 GCF_019279795.1 Protopterus annectens | reverse complement strand
AAAGGGCTTTTTTTTGGGCACAATCCTGCCACCGAATCATAGGGCAGAGGCTTTAAAACAAATTGCCAACCTATTGCAAATGAAAGCTATAGAAAAGGTTCCTCTCACAGAACAAGGCCAATGATTTTATTCCAAACTATTCCTTGTGCCAAGAAAAGAAAAACTATGGGGGCCTATTCTCGACTTGTCCGCACTGAATACTTATCTCATTGTGCCAAAATTCAAAATGCTGACCCTACAGCAACTCCTTCCCATGCTGGGCAAGGGGTCTTGGCTGGTAACTCTAGACCTCAAGGAGGCATACCTGCATGTCCCTATCAGACAAAGTTGCAGAAGACACCTCAGATTTCTTGCAGGTTCAGAGCATTATCAATTCTCAGCATTGCCCTTTGGCTTATCTACTGCGCCCAGAGTATTCACAAAATGCCTGGCATCAGTAATTGCACACTGCAGACTTCAGGGGATTAAAATATACCCATATCTGGACGACTGCCTTATACAAGCGGACAGCCAACAAACTTTGGTAAAACACTTGAATTATGCCATCCGCCTTCTTCAGACCTTGGGATACACAGTTAACATTCACAAATCAAGACTTGTTCCATCCCAAAGAATAACTTTTCTGGGTGCGGAACTAGATACAACCACCCAAATGGCTTTTCTCACAAAAGAAAAACAAAGACAACTACCGGATTACTTCGAAAACCTGGCAAAACAAACTCAGCTGACTGCAAGGAAAATCCTGCAGGCCCTGGGTTACATGGCATCGTGCATTCTTCTGATTCCACAAGCAAGGCTGCATATGAGGAAACTACAATGGTACCTAAGGAGTTTATGGTCTCAGCACAGTCACAACCTAGAAGCTTTGACACAACTCATTCCATGCCTTCAAAAGGAATTTCTGTGGTGGGCTCAAGCAAGCCAGTCAAACAGAGGTCTGCCCTTCAGCAAACCAATAACCAACCAAACCATTACATCGGACGCTTCAGACCATGGATGGGGGAGCACACATGGAAGGCAGATGCATCCAAGGACTATGGTCGCAGAAGGAATTGCGCATGCACATAAACCAAAAGGAAATGCTGGCAGTGTTACATGCAATTGAGGCCTTCAAACACTTTCTGCATCAAGGCCACCTGCTAATAAGGACAGACAATACCACAGTTATGTGGTACATAAACAAGCAAGGAGGTACCCATTCTTACCCTCTTTGCAGGCTGGCAATGAATCTTTGGGAGCTTTCCCTAAAACTCAATATAGAGCTGCAATCCCAGTTTGTGCCAGGAAAAGACAATATACTGGCGGACAGCCTAAGCAGAAATATTATGGATCCACATGAATGGATGCTGCACCCAGACATCTTCCTTCAGATAACACAATCTTGGGGGAGGCCCGACATAGATCTTTTTGCCTCCCACCACAACCATCAGCTGAAGAAATTCTGCACAAGGACATACCACCCACAAGCATGGAAAGTGGACGCCCTCTCTTTCAGCTGGAGTACTCTAACAGTGTATGCATTTCCACCTCTTCCACTAATGACCAAGGTCTTACTGAAAATCAGGACAGAGCAGCCAAAAGTGATTCTGATAGCTCCGAACTGGCCAAGACAGCACTGGTACCCACTGTTAAGGAGCATGTCACACACGAAACCGTGGCCTCTACCTCAATGGTCACTTCTTCTGACACAGCACAATTACAAAACTCTGCACTCCAGCCTAAAAACCCTGCAGCTGACAGCCTGGAGAATACCCTGACTCCTCACCAGGAAAAGCTATCCAAGAGAGTGAAGGATATCATCATGGAAGCTCGCAGGCCTTCCACAAGAAAGGCATATTCAGCAAAATGTAAAAGATACCGCTCTTGGAGCACCGCAAGGGGCCCTGATGTGACAGTGATGAGCATGGCACATATCCTGGAATACTTGGCAGAAATGCTCCACAATGGCCTTTCTTACTCTTCCATAAAAATTCATGCCTCAGCAATTTCAGCAGAATACAATACTGATCCACCTGTCTTCTCTCATCCTTTCCTAAGGCAGTTTCTAAGAGGAATTAAAAACATCAATCCTCCAAGGAAACCACCAGTGCCTGCATGGGACCTTAACTTCATGTTGGAAAAGTTAACTCTACCTCCCTTTGAACCAGCAGCATCCTCAGGACTACAGTTCCTGTCCTGGAAGACTGCCTTCCTTCTGGCCATAACCTCAGCAAGAAGAGTATCTGAATTACAGGCCCTCATGGCAGTACAACCATTTCTTATTTTTCATCAAGACAAAGTCTGAGAACCAATCCTTCATTCATGCCAAAGGTGGTATCCAGGGTCTCATTGAACCAAGCTATTCACCTGCCTACCTTCTTCCCAAATCCACAAAATAAGGGGGAGAAACTTCTGCATACCTTGGACATTCACAGACAGTTGCGCTACTACTTGGACAGAACTAAGACTTACAGAAAAACTGACCAGCTGTTTGTAGCATATGCTGCTGGTTTACAAGGAAAAGCAAATTCCAAACAGACAATTTCAAAATGGATAGGGAATTGCATTCGATTCTGCTACTCTTTTCATGGCAAACCTGTGCCAGCTAGCATTAGACCTCATTCCACCAGAGCCACAGCCACCTCCACAGCCTTCTTAAGAGGGGTGGCTACCAAGGACATTTTATAAGCTGCTACATGGAGCTCCGTGCATACATTTTCCAAGCATTACAATTTACCTTTATATTCCAGATCCAGAGCAGGCTTCGCTACGGCAGTCCTGCCAGGGCATTTTAGCTACACCATCCTTTTCATAGATCCTACCACCCCCAGCTTGGCCATGGTATCTTACCCATATGTAAGGACTGCAGATGCATCCTTGAAGGACATAGTACAGTTTTGTACCTACCATAAATGTAGATGTCTGATAGGTATGCATCTGCAGTCAGGTTTACCCTCCCTCCTTCCCCTCTGTGGTATTTCTTGGGTTCTTATCCCTCTTATAGCTAGCTGGGGTTATCTATTATGGTGTATTTGATGTCCTTCAAGAATGCAACTGCAGTCGTAACATGTGGGTTGTCCTGCCTCAGGCAGCCCCCGGTCGGCCGGATTCCAAAGTCTGGGTCCGACGTCGGCTGATGTCACATTTCTCTCCGACGTCAGAGTGGCTGGAGTACATAAGCATCAGCCGACGCCATTTTCTTCTGTCTTTCTTGCCGCGCGGTGCCCGAAGCAGAAGCAGTTCGCAAGTGCCGGTCGGTCAGCTCCTGTATTCTTCGATTCCGAAGTCATCAAAAAAGCTAAGTACCCTGGGGACCTTTTCTTGCCTCAGCCAATGTCAGAAATTACTGAAAAAGTTAACAATTGTCTTTCTTGTGGTAAACAAATACCTCATAAGGATTTCCACTCTTACTGTCTTCCTTGCCTTGGCCCAGACCACGACATCTCGGCCTGTGTAGCCTGTGCTCGCTTCAACAAGCGCACTCTCAGGCGCCGGGCGGAGTTCGCTGAAGATTTTTTCGGCGATAAATTTGCTTACACCATGCCGTCGGAACTTCCGACATCGCAAACTCCCAAGAAACGAAAAGACCGGGACCGACATCCTCGGCTTGCGTCTACCTCCGACTCCACGCCAAAACCTAGGGCGAGTGCTCCGGTTCCCTCTGAGACTGTCTCTCCACCTCTCCGAACCGAAGACACCTCATTACCGACGACTCTGATTCCGGACATCACTCCGACACCAGTTATCGATTTTCCTCCAGATACCGAAACCGAGGAAATGCCCGAGACCATTGCTGTAGACAAGGTCACTCCGGCACGTGGAGCTGCCAGGCCTCCTATGGCCATGTCTATTAAGGCCTACACTAGGGCTAAGGCAGCCAGCAAAACAAAGCATCTTACTACTAAAACCTTACCTCAGCCTACTCCAGAGACACAAATTATGTCCATGGCTGCTGACTTAATTTCTATGATTAGAAGTTCACAGGCCCATCCTGAGAGAGGATCCCAGCCTCCTTCTGATAAAAGACCCCGGGTTGAACCCTCTGACCCTACTCCTTCAGATGAAGATTCTGAGGGCTCTGTCCACTCTGATAGCCAGGAAGAGCTCTTCCAGACCTATGAGGACTCGGATGCAGAAGATTCTATCCCCTCGGCCTCCCCTCCTGAGGATATTTCTTTTGGGGAATTTCTGCATACCATGAGGGAACATTTCAAGTGGCAGGGACAGGATTATTCTGATTCCAGAAAACGCCTTATGACTTTCCTTAAGAAGCCCCAGCACAGGCCCTTAGCTATTCCTCCTGTACTTGATGTTTTGGATGATTTATATTCTGACTCTAGTGCTACCCCTGACTCTCTTCCTCCTGCTCCTGCCAAGCCAGACAGGTATTACAGGGTCCCAGAATCACATTCCCATTTATTCAGGGCCCATACTGCTGATTTGGAAACTATTTCACAGGGGCCTAAAGGAGTTTCCGCTTCCACCTCTAAAAACCCATTGCCCTCCAACAGGGAAGCTAGGTCTTTAGAGAGATGGGGTAAAAAGGTTTACACATCCACTACTTTGTCCATGAGAGCTTTGAATTGCCTTTTTCATATGTTACAATATCAGGATTTTCTGTTAGAAGATTTACAAAAAACATTGGCCACTCCTGATCCTTTGGACAGGAAGGCTTTGCAGGAAGCTATACATAACACTCAACAAGTAAGCAATCACTTCCTGCAGTGTGGATATGATGCACTGGAAGCTTCATGTAGGGCAGCTATGACAGGGGCAGTCATTCGTAGACATGCGTGGTTAAAAGATCAACCTCTACCAGATCATGTAAAGGCAAAACTTCTGGATGCACCTTTGGAAAAGAACAAGCTTTTTGGTGCTAATGCTAAGGATGTGTTAAAGACCATCGAAGAAAAAGCAAAATCAGTTCAGACGGTGAAAGATTTCCTCCAGGTTCAGCCCCCCAGATTCAGTAGGAATTGGCCTTCAAAAAATTGGTCCTTTCCTAATCCAGAAAAGTTTCAAAGGGGTAAAAACAGACGTGGCTGAGGAAGAGGCCAATACAGAGGCCCTTACAGGGGACGACAATGGCAGCCAGGAAACCAAAGCAGTGACACAGGGGTTTCACCTGCCCCACAGCCACAATCTCAATGACTTTCCTCTACTTCCGCCTACCAGGGAACAAATAGAAGCTCCCTTGGGCGGGAAGTTATCTCTGTTTGCAGAAAATTGGCACAGACTGACAAAGGACAAATGGATTTTGGACATTATAGACCGAGGGTACAGGTTCCACTTTCATACCTTGCCAAGAAAACAAGGCATGCCAAACCTACCACAAAACCAGAGGGCAGAGGCTATCAAGCAAATCACTCTGCTGACTCGGATGAAAGCAATAGAAAGAGTTCCACAACAAGAACAAGACCAGGGGTTTTACTCAAGACTGTTCCTTGTTCCAAGAAAAGAATCTCAATGGAGACCAATACTGCACTTGTCCGCATTAAACACCTTTCTCATAGTACCAAAGTTCAAAATGCTGACTCTACAGCAACTCCTTCCCATGCTGGGCAAGGGTTCTTGGCCTATTACTCTGGACCTCAAGGAGGCATACCTGCATGTCCCTATCAGACACAGCTGCAGAAGATACCTCAGATTTCTTGCAGGGCCAGAGGATTATCAATTCTCAGCATTGCCATTTGGCATGTCCTTCAAGGATGCATCTGCAGTCCTTACAAATGGGTTGTCCTGTCGTCAGGCAGCCCTTCGGTCGGCCGGATTCCAAAGTCTAGGTCTGGCCTCGGCTGGTGTCGCACTTCACCCGACATCATAGCTGCAGATGTTCTTCATTCCACATTGCTGCAGTCCTAACCATTGGGTAGTCCGCTGTCCAGTCGGCCCGAATACCAAAGTATATGGCTGACGTCGGTCAAGGCGCATTAGACTGATGTCTGGACGTCAGGGTACTAATGCGCATGACCGACGTCATATCCTCAGTCTTTTTTGCCGCATGGTCCGATGCAGAAGCAGTTTTGCGAGTGCAGGTTGGCGTTCTGAAATTTTCTGAAGTCGGAGTTTCAGACCGAATCAAAGTTATTAAGTACTGCTAGAACATTTTGGTTTTTCTTGCCTCAGTATTTAACCGGATGTCAGAAAAAGTGAATAACTGTATTTCTTGTGGGAAACAGATACCTCATAGGGATTACCATACTTTGTGTATACCTTGTTTAGGGCCTGAGCACGACGTTGTTGGATGCCGCTTGTGCTAGATTTAACAAACGCACTATTAAGAGAAGGTTAGACTGTGCCAGGTTAGTGTTTGGGAAGCGTTGTAATTATAAAATGCCGCCGGATGCTCCGCCGCTTCGCCCAAAAAGCGCAAGGACAAAGCAGCAAAGCCTAGGGTTGAAGAACCGCAGTCCCGGACGCCGGTTCTTTAGAAGGCTCAGTGGAACCAGAAGTTTTGCCAGGAGTTTCTGGGGAGTCTCAGGCAGAGACTTTACTGTTACAGGATGTGCCTCTCAGGAGGTAGGCCAGGCTGAGGGGCTTCTCAGGTAACTGTTCTTCCTCTCTTCCTAAGGTAGTTAGAGCCTCCTTCTGTTTCCAAGACTTCTTTGAGAGGTAGGCCAAGTTTAGCTTCAGTGGGGCTTCTCCTAGCACTTCAGGTTCTGTGCCTAAGAAACATATGCTTAAAATGGCAGAGGATTTGATTACTATGATTAGAGGTTCTATGCCCTCCTGATAAGAGGCCTAGGGTGGAGCCTGAGTTTGAGAGTTTTGAACAGTGTTCAGAGGCTTCTGAGTCTTCGCTGAAGACTTGCAGGAGTTTCCTCATTATTCTGATTCTGATGTGGATGATTCCACTCCTTCAGCTTCTCCTCCTGAGGATTTTTCATTTTCAGAGACTCTGCATTCCATGAGGGAGCATTTTAAATGGGAAGGCCAAGATTTCTCTGATTCCAGGAAGAGGCTTAGGGAATTTTGTTTTACCCCAGCATAGGCCCTTAGCTATACCTCCTGTGTTGAATGTGGTGGAAGATGTTTTTGCAGAGGCTTCCTGAACCCTGATTCTTTGCCTCCTGCCCCTGTTAAACCTGATAGGTACTATAGGGTGCCTGAAGCTCATAAGTATCTTTTAAGAGTCCTAGGGCAGACCCAGAAATTGTTTCTCAGGGGCCTAAGGGTGTTAAGGCCTCGGTTGTTAAAAATCCTGTTCCCTCTGATAAAGAGGCAAGGGCTTTGGATAGATGGGGAAAGAAAGTGTATACTTCTTCCACTTTAGCCATGAGGGCGTTGAATTGTCAGTTTCACATGCTGAAATATCAAAATTATCTCCTTTCACAATTGAAATCTAAGGTGGATGCTCTCGCGGAAGGTATTGAGTGTAAAGAGTTGCTGGATTTAGTTCATGTGTCTGAACAAGTGGGTAAGCATTCTTTGCAATGTGGTTTTGATGCTGTGCAGGCCTCCTCGAGGGTGGCTGCCACTGGCTCTGTTCTTCGCAGGCACGCTTGGTTGAGGGATCAGAATTTAGCTGAGCATGTTAAGACAAGGATTTTGGATGCTCCTTTACAGTCTGATGTGTTGTTTGGTTCGCCTGTGGAAGCAGTTTTAAAGAAAATGGAGGACAAGGCTAAATCTATGCAGACTGTTAAAGATTTTTGCAGGTGCAGCCTCCAAAGTTTAGCAGAAATTGGCCTACTAAGGGATGGACATATCCTGCTTATGATTCCCAGTCTAGGGGTAGGTCTAGACGTGGTAGGGGCAGAGCTCAAGGTTCTTTAGGCCTAGAACAGGAGTTCTCCTGCTCAGACTTCTGGTGAGGGCAGGGGTCAGTCCTTTCGTAAACAGACCCAATGACCTGCCTTTTCAGCTGCCAGTTCATTCTCGCCTGGCAGCTCCTTTGGGAGGAAGACTGTCTCTTTTCAAAGAAAATTGGGATTTAATTACTCAAGACAGATGGGTTTTGGATATCATTCACCACGGTTACAGGTTTTATTTCCATACCTTGCCCCTTTCAAAGGCATGCCAGACGTTCCTCCTCCACAAAGGAAAGAGGCTCACAAGCAAATTTCTCTGTTACTCCAAATAGGGGCCATTCAGCCAGTCCCTGTACCAGAAAGGGGCCTAGGATTTTATTCTCGCCTGTTCCT
Source organism: Protopterus annectens (assembly GCF_019279795.1). NCBI lineage: Eukaryota > Metazoa > Chordata > Ceratodontiformes > Protopteridae > Protopterus > Protopterus annectens. The sequence goes on along the minus strand of NC_056730.1, from coordinate 1,082,043,550 downwards.
AGTACCAAAGAAGGGGAACACGTGGAGACCAATTTTGGATTTATCTATCCTCAACACTTATCTGGACATTCCCAAGTTCAAAATGTTGACGTTACAACAGCTTTTACCTCTGCTGGGCAAAGATCACTGGATGGTAACTTTAGATCTCAGGGAAGCTTACCTTCATGTGCCTATAAGACTAAGTTGCAGAAAGTATCTGCGTTTTCGAGCTGGAAATTCTCATTATCAGTTCTCTGCATTGCCCTTTGGCTTATCTACTGCGCCCAGAGTATTCACAAAGGTTCTGGCTCCAGTGATAGCTTACTTCAGGCTAAACGGAATTCAAATCTATCCTTATTTGGTCGACTGCCTGATTCTGGCTCAGGAAAAGGAAGACCTTCTACAGCATTTGGAATATGTCATAGCAGTGCTAAGATGCCTAGGGTATTCTGTGAACGAAATAAAGTCCAGTCTAGTACCCTCTCAAGACATGTGCTTTCTGGGTGTGAGACTGAATACAGCAGCCCAGATGGCCTTTTTAACCCCGGACAAACAAAAGAATCTCTCCAGTTACTTCCATCATCTATCTCTTCAGTCCGGGCTGACTGCAAGGACAGTCCTTCAAGCCTTAGGGTTCATGGCATCTTGTATTCTGGTACTTCCCAATGCCAAACTGCATATGAGGAAGCTACAATGGTATCTGAAAAATCTGTGGACACAGCACTGCCAGGATTTGGACACTGTCATTCAAATAATACCTTGCATTCAAAAGGAATTTTTGTTGTGGGCTCAGGAATGTCACCTAAACAAGGGACTCTCTGTGACCCGGCCAGAGGCAAGTCAGATTCTAACGACAGATGCCTCAGATGTTGCTTGGGGAGCTCATCTAAATGGAAAGTGGATACAAGACAAGTGGCCTGCCAGACTTCAGCATCTACATATCAACATGAAGGAGATGTTAGCAGTCCAGTTTGCATTGATGGCTTTCAAGGAGTTACTTCTTCCAGGGCAGGTGTTGATTCTAACAGACAACACAACTGTCATGTGGTACATCAACAAACAAGGGGGGACACATTCTTATCCTCTATGCAGGCAAGCAATGATTTTATGGGAAACTGCGCTCAGCTTGCAACTAACTCTACAGGCAAGGTTTCTGCCGGGAGCACAGAACTCCTTAGCAGATGTGTTAAGCAGACAAATCATGGATCCCCACGAGTGGAAACTGGATCTTCATGTATTTCAGAAATTGACAGTGTCATGGGGAACTCCAGACATAGATCTGTTCGCTTCTCCACTAAACCACCAGCTGCCAAAGTTTTGCACAAAGGGTTTCATCACACAGCTTGGAAAGTGGATGCTCTTTCTTTCAGTTGGAAAAATCTTCATGTGTATGCCTTTCCACCTCTGCCTCTTCTTCCAAAGGTGCTCCTAAAGGTCAGACAAGACAAGCCAAGGATGATTTTAATAGCTCCAGATTGGCCTCGCAACACTGGTACCCACTACTAAGGAGTCTGGTAAGGAAGCCTCCATGGCCTTTGCCTTTGATTCCACATCTGTTATCTCAGAAGGACGGTCACCTGCTCAATGTCAAGCTTCACTCTCTTCATCTAACAGCCTGGCATATTCTGTTCTGAAACACAGCAGGTCTCAACTTCCTCAACAAGTTTTAAATGTGATTATGGAAGCCAGAAGACCTAGTACAAGGAAGGTGTACAGAAAAATGGAAGAGATTTTTATTTTGGAGTGCAGCAAAGAATTTCGAGATTTCTGAGCCTAATTTGAGTGTGGCTCTTCAATATCTTACTGAGTTATTGGACAAAGGTTTGTCCTTCTTCCATTAAGATTCATGCTGCAGCAATTTCAGCTCACTATGATTGTGACCCTCCATTGTTTACGCATCCTTTGTTCAAGCAGTTTCTTAGAGGGCAAAGAATATAAGACCCCACGTGAGAGCTCCTACTCCTGCTTGGGATCTCAATTTTGTGTTGGAAAAACTTACTCTACAACCTTTGAGCCTGCGGCTACTGCTGAATTGAAATACTTGTCATGGAAGACTGCTTTTTGTTGGCTATTACTTCTGCAAGAAGGGTTTCTGAGTTGCAGGCCCTTATGGCAGTAGAGCCCTTTTGATTTTCCATAAGGATAGGGTATCATTACGCACTAATCCTTCCTTTATGCCTAAGGTGGTTTCTAGTGTGGCTTTAAACCAAACTATTCATTTGCCTACTTTCTATGCAGATCCCCAAAATAAGGGGAAAAGATTTTGCACACTTTAGATGTACATAGGCAGTTGCGTTATTATTTAAGCAGGACTAAGGATTTCAGGCAGTCTCAGCAGTTGTTTGTTTCTTTTGCTTTGAGTTCTCAGGGCAAGCCTGTGTCTAAGCAAACTATTTCTAAGTGGATTGGGTTTTGCATTTCATTTTGTTATTCCCATCATGGCAAGGAGATTCCAGCTGGGATTAGGCCTCATTCCACTAGGGCTACTGCCACTTCAACAGCATTTCTAAGGGGGTGGCAACTAAGGATATTTTGGAGGCAGCTACTTGGAGTTCAGTGCATACTTTCTCTAAGCATTACCATCTTCCTCTCTACTCTAAATCTAGGGCTGGTTTTGCCACAGCTATTTTGCAAGGCATGTTGACAGCTCCTGCTTCCTTATGATTTGCCAGCCTCCCTTAACTCTGCTTTGGGATTCTACCCAATGGTTAGGACTGCAGCAATGTGGAATGAAGAACATAGTACAGTTTTGTACCTACCATAAATGTAGATGTTCGAGGATCCACATTGCTGCAGTCCAATTTACCCTCCTTCCCTCTGTGTTTAGGGGTGGTGGTGTGGGTTAGGATCTACTCTTGTACATTTGTATATATTGTATATATGTTTGGTGCAGGGTTTTTGGTTTTTTGGTTTGGGCCTTGTCTTTTTAGGGTCTTCTGACATCTGGGGCAAGAAAAGACTGAGGATATGACGTCGGTCATGCGCATTAGTACCCTGACGTCCTGACATCAGTCTAATGCGCCTTGACCGACGTCAGCCATATACTTTGGTATTCGGGCCGACTGGACAGCGGACTACCCAATGGTTAGGACTGCAGCAATGTGGATCCTCGAACATCTACATTTATGGTAGGTACAAAACTGTACTTTCTTCAGGTATACAGGCATCAGCCGACGCCATTTTCCTCAGTCTTTCTTGCCGCGTGGCGCCCGAAGCAGAAGCTGTTCGCAAGTGCCGGTCGGTCAGAACCAGAGATTACTACTACAAGTACCGAAGACTTCTAAAAAGCTAAGTACCCCGTTGGGGACTCTTTCTTGCCTCAGCCGATGTCAGAAAAAGTGAATAACTGTTTAATTTGTGGGAAACAAATACCTCATAAAGATTTCCACTCTTACTGCTTACCTTGCTTAGGCCCAGACCACGACGTAGCAGCTTGTCTAGCCTGTGCTTTTCAACCGACGGACGCTTAGACGCCGGTCGGAATTTGCTGAAGAGTTTTTCGCCCGATTTTACTTACATTATGCCGCCGGATACTCCGACCACGCAAATTTCTAAAAGCGCAGGAAAAGGACCGACATCGCGGTCCGCGGTTTCGCCAAAACCACGGTTAAGCCAACCGGAGTGTCTCGGTTTCGCTGAAACCGAGTCCACGGTTCTTCCTTCGCCAAAGCTTGCCACTTACCGAGGCCTCATCCAGCCTGGCTGAATCTGCTACTGAAATCCCACCTGCTCTTGCAGGTTCACAGGATTTATCTGATACTATCCCTTTGGATATTTCTACCCTGCACGTGGAGCTACTAGGCCTCCTGCATCCATGTCGATTAAGGCCTTTGCCAGGGCTAAAGCAGCAAACACTACAAAATCTGTGCCTGCTAAGACCCCCTCTCACAGGCCTAGCTCTAGTTCACAAATGCTTAGTCTAGCTGAGGATCTCATTTCTTTGATCCGGGGATCCCAACCACATCCAGACAGGGCCTCTCACCCACCTCCAGAGAAGAGGACTAGAGTAGAGCCCCTGAGCCAGTTTCTTCAGATGGCTCCTCTGATGAATCAGATAATTCAAACCCTCCAGAGGGCCCCTTTTCTCCTTATGAGGACTCTGATGCAGAAGAGTCCATTCCTTCTGCCTCTCCGCCTGAGGAATTTTCCTTTGGGGAAACCTTGCATGCTATGAGGGAACAATTTCAATGGCAGGGCCAGGATTTTTCAGACTCTAGGAAAAGGCTTAGAACCTTTTTGCATTTGCCACAGCATAGGCCTTTAGCCATTCCTCCAGTCCTTACTGTTGTGGATGTTGCTTTTAATGATGCTTGTACTGCTCCTGATTCTCTTCCTCCGGCCCCTGCTAAGCCCGATAGGTACTACAGGGTTCCGGACACACATTATCATTTGTATAAGGCCCTTTGCAGATCCCAAACTATCTCCCAGGGACCCAAGGCTGTAGCAGCTACTTCTACTAAAAACCCCCTCCCCTCTGAAAGGGAATCTAGGGCCTTAGAGAGATGGGGCAAAAAAGTTTACACTTCTGCTACTCTTTCAGCTAGGGCCTTGAACTGTCAATTCCACATGATTCAGTATCAGGAATTTATGTTAGACCAATTAACTAAAAAACTGTCCTCGGATGAACCATTAGACAAATAATCTGTACAGGAAATGGTACATAACATTCAGCAGGTCAGTAATCATTCCTTAAAATGCGGCTATGATGCACTGGAGGCTTCCTTTAGATCAGCCATGACTGGCACAGTGATCAGAAGACATGCATGGTTAAAAGAGCAGTCCTTACCAGACCATGTTAAATCAAAGCTCCTAGATGCTCCCATGGATAAGCTCAATTTGTTTGGCTCAAGCAGCAGGTGCTGAAGAAGGTGGAAGAGAAAGCAAAATCTGTCCAGACAGTCAAGGATTTCTTGCAGGTCCAGCCTCCAAGGTTTAGCAGGAACTGGCCTTCCAAGAATTGGTCCTTTCCAGACACCTCCAGAGCTCCAAGAGGCAGGAATAGGCGCTCAAGAGGCAGGGGTCAATCCAGAGGTGCCTACAGGGGACGTCAGTGGCAGGCTAACAACCAGCAAGGTACAGCCACAGATCCAGCCACCACCACTTCCACAAGACAATCGCAGTGACTTGGCTCTGGCACCGCCTACCAGGGAACAACTAGAGGCACCCTTAGGCGGGAAGCTAGCCTTATTTTCAGTAAACTGGCATTACATCACAGGAGACAAATGGATTTTACAGACAATAGACCAAGGTTACAGTTTTCACTTCCATACTCTACCAAGGAAGAGAGGAATGCAAAACCTACCTCCAAATCAGAAGACAGAAGCTCTAGAACAAATAACTCACTTACTAAGGATGAGAGCTGTAGAAAGGGTACCATCTATGGAACAAGGGCAAGGATTTTACTCCAGACTCTTCCTGGTACCAAGAAAAGAAAACCAATGGAGACCTATTCTCGACCTGTCCGCTTTAAACACATACCTCATTGTTCCAAAATTCAAAATGCTGACCCTACAGCAGCTTCTTCCCATGCTGGGCAAGGAGTCTTGGCTGGTAACTCTAGATCTCAAGGAGGCATACCTGCACGTCCCCATACTACCAAATTGCAGAAGATACCTCAGATTTCTTGCAGGATCAGAGCATTATCAATTCTCAGCATTGCCCTTTGGCTTATCTACTGCGCCCAGAGTATTCACGAAATGCCTGGCATCAGTAATTGCTCATTGCAGGCTTCAGGGAATTCAGATTTACCCTTACCTGGACGACTGCCTGTTACAAGCGGGCAACAAAAACAAATTAACAAAAGATTTGGAAAGGGTCATTCATCTACTACAAGCCCTGGGATACACAGTCAATATAAAAAAGTCAAGGCTGATACCATCCCAAAGGATAACCTTCTTGGGTGCAGATCTGGACACATCAAAACAAATGGCTAACCTGACAGTAGAAAAACAGGAGCAACTCCCTTTCTACTTCATGGCATTAACAAAGCAGAACCAGCTAACAGCAAGAAAAGTCCTGCAAGCTCTCGGTTACATGGCATCCTGCATAATATTGATTCCACATGCCAGACTACATATGAGAAAGTTACAGTGGTATCTAAGGAATTTATGGTCTCAGCACAAGCACAGCCTAGAAACCCAAATTCCAATAATTCCATGCCTGAAACAAGAATTCCAATGGTGGGCTCAGGCCTGTCAATCAAACAAGGGACTGCCCTTCCACAGCACTCAACCAAGCCAGACCATCACAACAGATGCCTCAGACCTCGGTTGGGGGGCACTCATGCTGGACAAGTGCATACAAGGCTTATGGACTCAAGACCAGCTGCACCTACACATAAATCAAAAGGAAATGCTGGCAGTAAAACTGGCAATTCAGGCATTCAGACCATTTCTTCGACAGGGTCAACTGCTGATAAGGACGGACAACACCACAGTTATGTGGTACATCAACAAACAGGGAGGCACACATTCATACCCTCTATGCCGGATTGCAATGGACCTCTGGAATGTGGCACTGAGCTTCAACATTCAGCTACAAGCAATTTTTGTGCCAGGAAAAGAAAATATACTAGCAGACATCCTAAGCAGATCTACCACAGATGCCCACGAATGGATGCTGCATCCGGACATCTTCAAAACCATTACAGGGAAATGGGGACTACCAGAAATAGAGTTATTTGCATCCCCACACAATCACCAACTGAAAAAATTCTGCACAAGGACGTACCACCCACTTGCTTGGAAAGTGGACTCCCTATCTTTCAGTTGGAAAAACCTGACAGCATATGCATTCCCACCTCTTCCCTTGATGCACAAGGTGCTATTGAAGATCAAAGAAGACGGCCCAAGGATCATCCTGATAGCTCCAGACTGGCCAAGGCAACATTGGTACCCATTACTGAGGAGTATGTCTCGGGAACAAATATGGCCTCTGCCCCTAGTTCCCTTGCTGTTAACACAGAACAACTTCAAAACCCTGCATCCAAACCTGAAGACACTGCAGCTGGCTGCCTGGAACATTGCATAAGACCAAATAACCCAGATTTATCTCAAAGGGTTAAAGACATTATCTTGGAGGCTTGCAGACCTTCAACAAGAAAAAATTATTCAGCAAAATGGAAAAGATATCTCATTTGGAGTACTGCAAAAGGAGAGAATGTGTCACTGGTAAACATTGCTAACATCCTGGAATACTTGGCAGAGCTCTTCCACAACGGCCTGTCCTATTCTTCCATTAAGATTCATGCATCAGCTATTTCAGCAGAATACAACTTGGATCCTCCAGTCTTCTCACATCCTCTGCTCAGGCAGTTTCTGAGATGGATTAAAAATGTAAAGCCACCTAGGAAGCCACCATTGCCAGCATGGGACTTGAACTTTGTGCTAGAAAAGTTGACACTCCCTCCTTTCGAGCCAGCAGCAACAGCAGAATTACAGTACTTATCATGGAAAACTGCTTTCCTGCTTGCAATCACTTCAGCAAGAAGGGTATCTGAGCTACAGGTATTAATGGCAGTACAGCCCTTCCTGATCTTCCATCAAGATAGTGTCCATGAGAACTAATCCTACTTTTATGCCAAAGGTGGTCTCCAGTGTATCTTTAAATCAAGCTATCCACCTACCTACATTCTTCCCCAACCCACAGAACAGGGGAGAAAGACTGTTGCATACCTTGGATGTACATAGACAATTACGTTACTACCTGGACAGGACCAAGAGCAATAGAAAAGCTGACCAGCTACTGGTAGCATATGCAACAGGAAAGGAAGGAAAACCAATTTCAAAACAGACAATTTCCAAATTTCAGTGGCAGGGCCAAGATTTCTCAGACTCCAGAAGAAGGCTTAGAACCTTTCTACATTTGCCACAGCATAGGCCTTTAGCTATACCTCCAGTTCTTTCTGTTGTAGATGATGCATTTAATGATGCTTGCACTGCTCCTGATTCATTACCTCCGGCCCCTGCTAAGCCCGATAGGTTCTACAGGGTCCCGGACACTCATCACCATTTATACAAGGCTCCTTTTGCAGATCCAGAGACTATCTCCCAGGGCCCTAAAGCTGTAGCAACTACATCTACTAAAAACCCCCTCCCCTCTGAAAGGGAATCCAGGTCCTTAGAGCGATGGGGTAAAAAAGTTTACACCTCTGCTACTTTGTCAGCTAGGGCTTTGAACTGCCAATTTCATATGATTCAATATCAAGAGTTTATGCTAGACCAGTTAACTAAAAAGCTGTTCTCTGAAGAATCTTTAGATAAGAAATATGTTCAGGAAATGGTACATAACATACAGCAGGTTAGTAACCATTCTTTAAAATGCGGCTATGATGCACTGGAGGCTTCCTTTAGATCAGCCATGACTGGCACAGTTATCAGGAGACATGCATGGTTGAAAGAGCAGGCATTACCAGACCATGTCAAATCAAAGCTTTTAGATGCTCCCATGGACAAAGTCAATTTATTTGGTTCCCCTGCACAGCAGGTACTAAAAAAGATGGAAGAGAAGGCGAAATCTGTACAAACAGTGAAAGATTTCTTACAGGTTCAACCTCCAAGGTTTAGCAGGAACTGGCCCTCCAAGAATTGGTCCTTTCCGGACTCCTCTAAGACACAGAGAGGCAGGAATAGGCGTTCAAGAGGCAGAAACCAATCCAGGGGTGCCTACAGGGGACGCCAGTGGCAAGGTAACAACCAGCGAGGCACAGACGCAGCCACCACCACTACAACAACACAATCACAGTGACTTGGCTGTGGCACCGCCTACCAGGGAACATCTGGAAGCACCCTTAGGCGGAAAGCTAACATTATTTTCAAAAAAACTGGCATTGCATCACAAGGGAAAAATGGATTTTGCAAACTATAGACCAAGGTTACAGGTTCCATTTCCATACTCTACCAGCAAAGAGAGGAATGCCAAACCTACCACCTACTCAAAGGGCAGAAGCTCTAAAGCAAATATCTCAATTATTAAGAATGAGAGCTGTGGAAAAGGTACCATCTATGGAACAAGGAAAGGGATTTTACTCCAGACTCTTCCTGGTACCAAGAAAAGAGAGCAAATGGAGGCCTTTTCTCGACCTGTCCGCTTTAAACACATTCCTCATTGTTCCAAAATTCAAAATGCTGACCCTACAGCAGCTCCTTCCCATGCTGGGCAAGGAGTCTTGGCTGGTAACTCTAGATCTCAAGGAGGCATACCTGCACATCCCCATACGACCAAATTGCAGAAGATACCTCAGATTTCTTGCAGGATCAGAGCATTATCAATTCTCAGCATTGCCCTTTGGCTTATCTACTGTGCCCAGAGTGTTCACGAAATGCCTGGCATCAGTAATTGCTCATTGCGCCTGGCATCAGTAATTGCTCATTGCAGACTTCAGGGAATCCAAATTTACCCCTACCTGGACGACTGCCTGATACAAGCGGACAACAAAAGCAAGCTAACAGAAGACTTACAAAGAGTCATTTACCTGCTGCAAGCCCTGGGATATACAGTCAATATAAAAAAGTCAAGGCTGATTCCATCCCAAAGAATAACCTTTCTGGGTGCAGAGCTGGACACAAAACAAATGGCATTCCTAACTGCAGAAAAGATAGAGCAACTACCTCTCTACTTCTTGGCATTAACAAAGCAGAACCATCTAACTGCAAAGAAAGTACTGCAAGCCCTAGGCTTCATGGCATCCTGCATAATTCTGGTCCCTCATGCCAGGCTGCATATGAGAAAGCTACAGTGGTACCTAAAGAATTTGTGGTCTCAACACAAGCACAGCCTCGAAACCAATATTCCAATAATCCCATGCCTGAAGCAAGAGTTCCTATGGTGGGCTCAGGCCTGTCAATCAAACGCAGGATTGCCCTTCTGCAACAGTCAACCAAGCCAAACCATCACGACAGATGCATCAGACCTCGGTTGGGGGGCACACATGCTGGACAAGTGCATACAAGGCTTATGGACTCAAGACCAGCTGCGCCTGCACATAAATCTAAAGGAAATGCTGGCAGTAAAATTGGCAATCCAGTCATTCAGACCATTTCTCCAAGAAGGTCAGTTGATAAGGACAGACAACACCACAGTTATGTGGTACATCAACAAACAGGGAGGCACACATTCATACCCTCTATGCCGGCTGGCACTGGACCTATGGGATGTGCCTCTGAGCTACAACATTCAGTTACAAGCAATTTTTGTACCGGGAAAAGAAAACATTCTAGCAGACATACTAAGCAGAACTACCACGGATGCCCACGAATGGATGCTGCATCCGGACATCTTCAAAGCCATCACAAGAGAATGGGGATTACCACAAATAGACTTATTTGCATCCCCACTCAATCACCAGCTAAAGAGATTCTGCACAAGGACGTACCACCCACTTGCTTTGAAGGTGGACTCCCTATCTTTCAGTTGGAAGAACCTGACAGCATACGCATTCCCACCACTTCCTTTGATGCACAAGGTGCTTTTGAAGATCAAAGAGGAACGTCCAAGGATCATTCTGATAGCTCCAGACTGGCCAAGGCAACATTGGTACCCATTGCTGAGGAGCATATCTCTGGAACAAATATGGGCACTACCTCTGATCCCATTACTGTTAACACAGAACAACTACAACATCCTGCATCCAAACCTGAAAACTCTGCAGCTAACTGCCTGGAACATTACATAAGAACAATTAACCCAAATTTATCCCAAAGGGTTAAAGACATAATCCTTGAGGCTCGTAGACCTTCAACAAGAAAGAATTATGCAGCAAAATGGAAAAGATATCTCATTTGGAGTACTGCAAAGGGAGAAGATGTGACACTGGTAAACATAGCCAACATCCTGGAGTACTTGGCAGAGCTCTTCCATACAGGCCTGTCCTATTCTTCCATCAAGATACATGCATCAGCCATTTCAGCAGAATACAGCTTGGATCCTCCTGTCTTCTCACATCCTCTGCTTAGGCAGTTTCTGAGAGGAATTAAAAATGTAAAACCTCCCAGGAAACCACCATTGCCAGCATGGGACTTGAACTTTGTGCTAGAAAAATTGACACTTCCCCCTTTCGAACCAGCAGCAACAGCAGAATTACAATACTTATCCTGGAAGACTGCTTTCCTGCTGGCAATCACCTCAGCAAGAAGGGTCTCTGAACTACAGGCATTAATGGCAGTCCAACCCTTCCTGATCTTCCATCAAGATAGAGTGCCCATGAGAACAAATCCTACATTTATGCCTAAGGTGGTATCCAGAGTGTCTTTAAATCAGGCTATCCACCTACCTACATTCTTCCCCAACCCTCAGAACAGGGGAGAAAGACTGTTGCATACCTTGGATGTACATAGACAATTACGCTACTACCTGGACAGGACCAAGTCCAATAGAAAAACTGACCAGCTTCTGGTAGCATATGCAACAGGAAAGGAAGGAAAACCAATTTCAAAACAGACAATCTCCAAATGGATAGGAAATTGCATTAGATTTTGTTACTCCTACCATGGAAAGAAAACTCCAGAGAACATCAGGCCTCACTCCACAAGGGCTACAGCCACTACCACAGCCTTCTTACGAGGAGTGGCTACCAAGGACATTATAGAGGCTGCTACTTGGACCTCCGTGCATACATTTGCCAAGCATTACAATTTACCTTTATACTCTAGATCCCGAGCAGGTTTTGCCACTGCTGTTCTGCAAGGGATCCTAACTACACCATAATCTTTTCTTTTTTCCTCCTCCCCTAGTTTAGCTATGGTATTCTACCCATTTGTAAGGACTGCAGATGCATCCTTGAAGGACATAGTACAGTTTTGTACCTACCATAAATGTAGATGTCCGATAGGAATGCATCTGCAGTCAGGATTACCCACCCACCTTCCCCTCTGTGGTACTCCTAGGGTATTTGCCATCCTTCAGCTAGCTTGGGGGGGATCTATTATGGTGTATTTGTTTGTATATATGTACATACATGCTTATTTTATGTGTTTGCTCTCTACTATTTGGAAACATTGGCATTTATCCAAATTTAGCCATCCAAGAGGGCACCTGGCATCTGGGGCAAGAAACACTGAGGAAAATGGCGTTGGCTGATGCCTTTATACCCGAAGAACTGCAGCTATGACGTTGGGTGAAGCGCGACACCAGCCGAAGCCAGACCCAGACTTTGGAATCCGGCCGACCGAAGGGCTGCCTGACGACAGGACTACCCATTTGTAAGGACTGCAGATGCATTCCTATCGGACATCTACATTTATGGTGGGTACAAAACTGTACTTTCCAAATATTCCTCAGATTTTACAATGCTTAACTGAGATGCTGGACAAAGGCCTATTTTTTTCATCAATTAAAATCCATGCCTCTGCCATTTCCGCTCATTACAATACAGAGCCACCACTCTTTTCTCATCCTTTATTAAGACAGTACCTCAGAGGAGCCAAAAACTTAAGGCCTCCAAGGAGAACGCCAATACCTGCATGGGACCTCAGTTATGTCTTAGAAAAACTCACCTTACCTCCTTTTGAGCCAGCTGCTACTGCGGATATAAAGTTCTTATCTTGGAACACAGCTCTGCTCCTAGCAATAACTTCTGCAAGACGAGTTTCAGAGCTACAGGCTCTCATGGCTGTGGAACCCTTTATCATTTTTTTATCCAGACAGGGTCTCTCTGAGAACAAACCCTACATTTATGCCTAAGGTGGTATCCAGTGTAGCCCTTAACCAAACAATTAATTTGCCAACTTTTTATCCAAATCTACAGAACAAGGGGGAGAAAATTCTGCATTCTTTGGACGTACACAGACAACTTAGATTCTACTTGGACAAAACTAAAGTTTTCAGAAAGAGTAATTACTAGTGGCATATGCCACAGCATCACAGGGAAAGGCTATCTCCAAGCAGAGTATTTCAAAATGGGTAGGTCACTGCATTCAGTCCTGCTACTCACAGCATGGGAAACCAGTGCCTAAGGGCATTAGGCTACATTCAACCAGAGCTGCAGCCACTTCTGCAGCCTTTCTCAGGGGAGTACTAACCAAAGAGATTTTAGAGGCTGCTACTTGGAGATCAGTGCATACCTTTACAAAACATTACAATCTGCCTCCTTACTCTAAATCCAGGGCAGGCTTTGCCACTGCAGTTCTGCAGGGCCTCATAGCCGCTCCTAATGCTGTTTACCTCCAGCCCCCCAACCATAGCTTTGGGACTCAACCCAAATGTAATGACTGCAACAGTGAAACACGAAGAACATAGTACAGTTGTGTACACTTACCATAAATGTAGATGTTTGAGTGTATTCACTGTTGCAGTCCAGGTTACCCCCCCACCGTCCCCCTTATTTTTGCTGGAACTTTTCTTTACTTCTCTAATCTATACAACTTTGGTAGTGTATTTGCTTATAGATGAAGCTAAAGCTTATTTTGGTGCATGTATGGTTTATTTACATAATTTTAGCCTACCCTTTTGGGGGCACCTGACATCTGGGGCAAGAAGAACTGATTAAAATGGAGTCGGCTGCATCTTTTATACCCCTGACGACCTGACGTCAGGGAAGAGGCGACAGCAACCGACGCAGCGACAGCAACCGACGCAGGACCCAAGACTTTGGAATTCAGGCCGACTGAGGGCAACCTGCCAGCAGGATAACCCAAATGTAATGACTGCAACAGTGAATACACTCGAACATCTACATTTATGGTAAGTGTACACAACTGGACTGTGTGGCTAGGTGGGGGTGTGTGTGTGGGTCGGGGGTGTCCGTGCATATGTGGGTCGTTGGGGTTGGGTGTGTGTGTCGGTGGGGGTGTGTGTGTGTGGCTCGGTGGGTGTCTGTGTGTGTGTGTGGCTCAGTGGGTGTCTGTGTGTGTGTGGCTCGGTGTGTGTGTCGCTCGGTGTGTGTGTGGCTCGGTGTGCGTGTCTTTGGCTCAGTGTGGGTCGGTGTGTGTGGCTCGGTGAGGGTCGGTGTGTGTGGCTCGGTGAGGGTCAGTGTGTGTGTGTGGGTCGGTGTCTTTATGTGTGTGGGTCGGTGTCTTTATGTGTGTGGGTCGGTGTCTGTGTGTGTGTGGGTCGGTGTCTGTGTGTGTGTGTGTCGGTGTCTTTGTGTGTCGGTGTCTTTGTGTGTCGGTGTCTTTGTGTGTGTCGTGTGTCTTTGTGTGTGTCGGTGTCTTTGTGTGTGTCGGGTGTCTTTGTGTGTGTGTGTGTCGGGTGTCTTTGTGTGTGTGTGTGTCGGGTGTCTTTGTGTGTGTGTGTGTCGGGTGTCTTTGTGTGTGTGTCGGGTGTCTTTGTGTGTGTGTGTGTCGGGTGTCTTTGTGTGTGTGTGTGTCGGGTGTCTTTGTGTGTGTGTGTGTCGGGTGTCTTTGTGTGTGTGTGTGGTGTCTTTGTGTGTGTGTGGTGTCTTTTTGTGTGTGTGTGGTGTCCCTTTTTGTGTGTGTGTGGTGTCCCTTTTTGTGTGTGTGTGTCCTTTTGTGTGTGTGTGTGTGTGTCTTTCTGTGTGTGTGTGTGGGTGTCTTTGTGTGTGTGTGGGTGTCTTTGTGTGTGTGTGGGTGTCTTTGTGTGTGTGTGGGTGTCTTTGTGTGTGTGTGGGTGTCTTTGTGTGTGTGTGTGTGGGTGTCTTTGTGTGTGTGTGTGTGTGTGTGTGTGTGTGTGTGTGTGTGTCGGGTGTGTGTGTGTGTGGTGTGTGTGTGTGTGTGTGTGTGTGTGTGTGTGTGTGTGTCGGTGTGTGTGTGTTTCGGTGTGTGTGGGTGTGTGTGTGTGTGTGTGTGTGTGTGTGTCGGGTGTGTGTGTGTGTGTGTGTGTGTGTGTGTGTGTGTGTCGGGTGTGTGTGTGTGTGTGTCGGGTGTGTGTGTGTGTGTGTGTGTGTGTGTGTGTGTGTCGGGTGTGTGTGTGTGTGTGTGTCGGGTGTCTGTGTGTGTGTGTGTCGGGTGTCTGTGTGTGTGTGTGTGTGTGTGTGTGTGTGTGTCGGTGTCTGTGTGTGTGTGTCGGTGTCTGTGTGTGTGTGTGTCGGTGGTGTGTGTGTGTATGTGGGTGTCCTGGGGTGTCTGTGTGTGTGTGTGTGTGTGTGTGTGTGTGTGTGTGTGTGTGTGTCCGGTGTCTGTGTGTGTGTGTGTGTGTCTCTGTGTGTGTGTGTCGGTGTCTCTGTGTGTGTGTGTCGGTGTCTCTGTGTGTGTGTGTCGGTGTCTCTGTGTGTGTGTGTGTCGGTGTCTCTGTGTGTGTGTGTGTGTCGGTCTCTCTGTGTGTGTGTGGGTCGGTCTCTCTGTGTGTGTGTGTGGGTCGGTCTCTCTGTGTGTGTGTGTGGGTCGGTCTCTCTGTGTGTGTGTGTGTGTGGGTCGGTGTCTCTGTGTGTGTGTGTATGGGTCGGTGTCTCTGTGTGTGTGTATGGGTCGGTGTCTCTGTGTGTGTGTATGGGTCGGTGTCTCTGTGTGTGTGTATGGGTCGGTGTCTCTGTGTGTGTGTGTATGGGTCGGTGTCTCTGTGTGTGTGTATGGGTCGGTGTCTCTGTGTGTGTGTATGGGTCGGTGTCTCTGTGTGTGTGTATGGGTCGGTGTCTTTGTGTGTAGGTCGGGTGGTGGGGGTGTGTGTGAGTGTGTTTGGGTCGGGGGTGTGTGTGTGTGTGTGTGTGTGTGTGTGTGTCTGTGTGTATGTATGTCAGAAGGGGGTGTGTGTGGGTCGGTGTGGGTCGGTAGATGTGGGTTGGTGCATTTGTGACTGTGAGTGGGTCGGTGCGTGTGCGTGTTTGTGTGTGCTCATCCATTCTTAAGATGGCTGACACCCCCAAGCCAGTATTTAGGAAGTGCATAGTGTGTGGCCATAAGCTCTCCCCAGCCAATGGCCACACTCTGTGAGTAGTGTATTTGGGCGCGGCACATTTGCTCACTTCCTGTCCTATTTGCGTGGGCTTCAACCTGCGGGCTCTTAAGGACAGGAGGGTCTTACCTCATCGATGATGCCTGTCCTTGCAACCATGACTTTCACCACCTCCTCTACTACTTTTCCTTCCCAGGCCTCTGGGATTCAAACTCCTCCTTGAGGTCTGGGGAAGGAGACAAGCATAGAAAGGATGAGACCAGGTAGCGGTCTCCTGGCTGCTCGGCTCCGGCTGGGCCTCCTGCAAAGTCAAAGACCCCTCTTAGGTCTAGTATTCCACGGCTTCGATCGCCCAGGTTTTCCCCAGAGCCAGAGGTATCTAGGGCATCTTCTAGAGCTTCCCCTCATCAGCACTCCTAGCTGGTGTCGGTGGCTTACTCCTCCCGATCCACCCATAGCCTTAGTGAGGCAGAGATGGACAGGATGATGCTGAAGTTCATCTGCACCCAGATCCAGATGGAAGTTTTGCCAGCCCCTTCTCCTTCTGGAGCGGTGACATAGCAGCCTTTCTTCAACCCTATAACTCCTTCTCCAATCCATCCGTCGGTTTTGGAGTCTTTGGATTCGAGGACTCTCAGGGTCGGGGGGTCAGTGCCGATAGTACCTTGTATCTCGATGCCGGCCATTGTCTTGAGTGTGTCGGATCCGTGCTCTGGGAGCCGTAGCCTCGGCATCAGATCCGAAGGGGTACTGTCGGCTCTGAGTTTGTCAGCACGCTGTCTCCACCTTGGCGTCTCAGCTCCGACTCCCCCGGCGGATCTGGGGGTGGCGGCTCCTTCGCTCGTTTTTCAGGTCATACACTCCTCTTTGTCATTTGAGGTTGTGGAGAGTTTTGTCTAGAGTGCATTGAGACCCCTGACCATCTCATCCTCCGACTCTGCCCTGACTCCTTCGGCTGTCAGTATGGCCCCGATCTTCCTGTCCACTCAGGGACAGCCTGTGCTCGCTTTACCTCCGGGAGCTCCCAATCAAGAGCAACAAAAGTTTGCAAATCCCCCCCCCCCCCATAGAGTCCCACTGAGAAGGCTCTGCGCAAACACGTGCAAAAGGAGGCAGCTGGACTCCTCCCCAGAGTTCCTCACAGATGACACTGACTTGGAGGAAGGTAACTCCCAGAGTATGTCTCTTTTGGGGGGCACCCAAAAACCAACTCCAGATGAGTCCGTTTTCCTAGAGGCATTCGGCATGTACCCATCTACCTCCTTGGTGTCCCCTCCTGCGGACCCGCTTGTGGAACTTGTAACTACTCGGACATGGAAGGAGCCGGAGACCGTGGAGCTTATTCCCAAGCATCCAGACAAGGTACTTAGTCCCCCACCAGACAGGGCTAGCTGGAGTAAGGGATCCCCAGTAGATGCTATGGTGGTGGCATCCGTCACCAAGAATGAGCTCGCCCAGGAGAGCTCTATGGTCCATCCTCCTGACTGGGAGATGAGGACTATGTTCTTTTTGGGGAAGCGGGTGTATGCTTCAGAAACCTTTACTATAAAGGCGCTGAATTTATATGGCACATGTCATTCGGCTACAGTGTGACTTGTAAAGGAAGTTGCTGAGTCACCCCTGGAGTCCATGTCGGCGGAGGGCAAGAAGACGTTTTCCGTGTGTATGGCCACTCTTAAAGCAGTAGCAAGCACGTCCATGTGCGTCCTTTCTCATGCCACAGAAAGAGACGCTAGGGCGGTTAGTTCAGGCATTGCCATGAGGCTCCACGCTTGGCTCAGGCTTGGTCAATTCTTTGAACCCTTCAAGGCATCTTTTGCAAATGCCCCCTATGATTGTTCTTCCTTGTTTGGGAAGTCTGTGTCTGAGGCAGTGGTCCAGAGTGGGAAGGATGAGAAGACACTGCCATCGGATCTGCCCCTCAAAAGGTCCTTTTCTAGGATTCAGTGAGGGACAAAGAAGATTTGGTTACAGAAATTTCATTTCTCCTGGCACGCTCAAGACTCCTCTTCCCCCAGAGGTAGAGTGGGTTATGATAGATGCCATTCCAGAGGCAGAGTGGTCAGGGAAATGTCTGGTCTTTAGAACCTTTCTTCGGCAGGCCTTCACAGCAGCCCTGAGGGGCTGTCTGACTGCTCGTCTTTGGAGGCAGTCAGAGTTCGTCTTTTGCTTTAACCAACGAAGTGGGAGTCCATAACAGACTGGTGGGTGTTGCAAATCATATCCAGAGGTTATTCTGTTCTGTTTGTAGATCCACCTTTCCCACCAAAACACCTCCCAGACATCCAACCCATGCAAAGGGAGGTAGCAGCACTAGAAATAGATAAGCTGCTAAGAGAGCGAGTCTTCCAACCCGTCCCCCCAGCCCAATCTGGATTGGGCATTTATTCCAGGTTCTTTTTAGTGCCCAAGAAAATGGGTGACCCAAGACCCATTCTGGATCTTTCCACCTTAAACCCGTCAGTAGCCAAGGAGAAATTTCAGATGGTCACCATTCAGTCCATCCTGCCCTACCTGCAGGCAAAGGATTGGATATGCTTTATCGACCTCCAGGACGCATACTATCATATCAAGATGAACAGCTGCTCCCGCATGTTTCTCCGCTTTCAGCTGGGGGCCAATCACTATCAATACGGGGGCATCTCCTTTGCTCTCACCACAGCCCCAGGGTGTTCAAAGTGATGGTGGTTGTAGAGGCTCACCTTAGGCTTCAGGGAATTCACGTCTTTCCTTACCTAGACAGTTGGCTCCTTGCTGCCCCCACTAGGCGTCTGCTTTGCCAAGCCAGGGACTATTTCTTTGTATTAGCAAACACTCAGGGCAGCATTGCTATCAACCTCAGCAAATCGTTATGGACTCCATTCCAGATGCTAGACATTATTGGAGCTTGGTTGGACACCATAGAAATGAAGGTTTACCTCACCCTGGAAAAGGTACACAATCTAAGACTTCATGTTTCTTACTTTCTTCAGGCTTGTCTTCCCTCAGCGGAGATAGTTCTGCCCGCTCTGGGTTCCATGGCAGCCACAGTCAATCATTTGATGTTGTAAATCTTCATTCATTCCTTACTGATGGAACTTCAGTTCCGTCCTCAGAACAGACATGACTGGTACCAAGCTCGCACCAGCCAAAAACTCTCAGCTAGGTCCTACCCACAATGCCCCTCTCATAATCTCACCAGATCTTGTTTGCCGCGTTCCTCGTCAGACGTGTCGAGCCTTTCTCTCTCAAGCTAAGTGTAGCTTTTTTGTGGGGGGGGTTTTTTTTTTTTTTTGTAGTTTTTATCGAATAATTTCTTTCTCTTAGTCGTTTTTTTTTCTTCTAAGGTTATCTCTTGTTCCTAAACCCTATATTTCCTGACTAAACCCTACCCACTACCTTGGTAGTTCTTTCGTACCATCGTTGGTACTTACTCCTTCCTCCCTACCTTGGTAGGCCCTTCCTTTACCTTTTGGTATTTCTTAGTACCATTATTAGTACTCCTTTCCTTGCTGTCTGTAAAAAAAAAAAAAAAAAAAAAAAAATGCACTATCCCTCCTCCACAACACAGATGGAACGTTATGGTAAGACGCAACTTCTTTTTCTACCCTTTGCATGACTTCATGTGCGAGTTCACCAGTGGGCGCTAGTAGTTCAGTGGTCTGTACTAGACCTAAGATTGTCCCATCCAGTCTGTATATCCTGAGCGTGAAGAGAAGCGAAGAGAGTCTTCGCTGGTGAGTTCTCTCCCCAGACCACGTCATGGGAGTTCCCTTTCTTCCACTCTTTCCCAAAGCCACAGTGACCACGGACGCCTCCTAGCTAGGGGGTGGGGGGGGGGGTTGTTGCTTGGAAAGGACAGTCCAAGGCATGTGGTTCCCTTCCGAGACCAATTTGCATGTCAGCGTCCTGGAGATGAAGGCAGTTGTGTTGCAGGCACTTCATGCCCATCTTTCTCTAGGGACTATTGCGATTCAGTCAGACAACATGTCAGTAGTCTGGTGTATATCAACAAACAAGGTGAAAACTGGTCTTACCCCTTTGTCGCGAAGCCATGAGAGTGTGGGAATGGGCAATTTCCACCGGCTGTTTCTGGTGACATCGCACATCCCAGGACGGTCCAACATTCTAGTGGACAGACTCAGCAGGACTATTCTGATTCCTTACGAGTGGTCTCTGAATCCTTCAGTAGTGGAGCAGATCTTCCTTAAGTGTGGTCAACCTTGCTGCAATCTCTTCGCATCTCCTTCCAACATGAACTGCAGCAATTTTGTCACTCTGAGTCCCCCTCAGGGGGAAGTCCTTACCTCTCAGTCAGTTACCTCTCATTCTGAAGTTTCTTCAGAAAGCTCGCAGGCTGGGGAGCACAGTGATGCTCTTTGCACAATTCTGGCCTTGCCAAGTCTGATTCCCCTTCCTTTGGTCTCATCTGGTAGTTACACCATGGATCTTAGATCCGGTTCTGGATCTCACTTCTCATCCCTCGGAAATTCCTCACCAAGACCTGGACAGTCTGGAGCTCACCGCTTGGCTGCTCCAGTCCCATTAATGATTAGGACTCCTGGTTATCCTCTCCGGTTAAAACAATTTTGGTGGCAGCTCACAAATCTTCCACCAGGAAAGTGTATCGTAGCAAGTGGAAACAGTTATCCATATGGGTCTCTCAGCGGGACTTGGATCCATTTACAGCTCCAGTCCCAGCAGTTTTAGAATTTTTGGCGGGTATCTTTCTTCAAGGTGCTAGCTCTTCTACTGTTAAAGTCCATCTGGCTGCCATCTCTAATTTTCATGTGGGGGAAAACATGGCATGTTAAGTTGTCTATCTCGCCTTCGTTTCTTGCTTGTTGGGATTGGAGCTGACCCTCGGCTCCGACTCTGTCATCTTCTATAGCTCGAGAGCTGTTTACTGGCTTGTGGCTACCCCTATATCCCCTGATACCTAACGCTAGCTACCCAGATATCGTTTGCCGCTTCAGCTGCGAGGTTCGTTCTTACTGGCTCAGGCTCTTGTAAGTTAGTTTAATACTTTTTCTAGCGATTTAGGGGTTATGTTTTGATAGTTTAGTCTTTCGACATTATCGTTAATTAGCTTGTTGTAGATTTAGTGTTATTCAATTTTTCCCTTAGAACTCATTTAAGTTAGAGAGTTCTTCCCCTTTCCTATTTCTACTTATTGTAGCATTTTATATTTAGGGCGGCCACAGTGGTGCAGTGGTTAGCATTGCCGCCTCACAGCAAGAGGTTCTCTGGTTCGATCCTTGGCTGGGGTGCCTTCTGTGCGGAGTCTTCATGTCCTCCCTGTGGTCGCATGGATTTCTTCCAGGTGCTCCGGTTTCCTCCCACATCCCAAAGACATGCTGCAGGTGGATTGAACACTCTAAATTGGCCCTAGGTGTGAGTGTGTGCATGTGTGTGCCTTCTGTGGAAGGTTGGGTGCCGGGCTGGCAACTTGACACCGTAAAACTCCACTGCTAATCATGAGCGGACAAGGTGATCCGCTGTGGCGACCCCTTGCCGGGAAAAGCCAGAAGTAGCGTTTTATATTTAGTTTTAGTCTTCTCTTTTACTTCATAGGTAGCCGTTTAAGTTAGAGGCTTCCTATTTAAAAAAAAAAAAAAAAAAAAAAAAAAAAAAACCTTGAGTGTAGTTATTGTGTTTTTGGTAGATTAGTGTTTGTAGTTTTTTGTTGTTGGGCCTTTGGCTAAAGACTTTTTTGTGTAGGACTAGATACGTCTAAAGAATCCAAAGTGTCTGGATTCAAGAAGTGTGACTCATGCTGTCAGAAAATGTCTCTGACAGATGGGCACACTTCTTGCGTCTATTGCTTAGGTGCAGTGCACCTGCAGGACTTGTTCTGTATGCCACACATTCAGCCTAAGGGTTCTGCAGGAGCACAAAAATAAGCTGATATTAAGGGGTCTCCTTAAGCCCCAGGATTCACCGGCCAAGGCTCAGCTGGTGAAATCTCCTATACCGACCAAATCGTCGGCTCCCAGCTCGAAGCCGTCATTGGCCCAAACATTACTGACCACCTCAGTTCCGGCTGGAACTGAGGAGGCTGCTTCCCAGTCGGCTCCACCAGCATCTTCGGAGCCATCTCGGACCCACAAGAGACCAAGGTCCCCGTTTCTAGAGTTGATACATTCGGCCCCTCGGTCTCCCCTGTTGCAGAGTGACCGCAGTCACAGATCCTCCCACACCTCTCGGTCATCTAGACTCTCGGACTATGACGTGGAGAGAGTGGTCAGTAGATGTTCATCGTGCATACAGCTGCAGTCATAACAGATGAGTTTTCCTGCCGTCAGGCGGGTCCTCGGTCGGCCGAATTCCAAAGTCTAGGTCCGGCGTCGGTTGTCGTCGCTTCTTCCCTGACATCAGTGCGACAGGGGTATAAAAGAACCAGCCGACACCATTTTCTTCAGTCTTTCTTGCCGCGTGGTGCCCGAAGCAGAAGCAGTTCGCAAGTGTCGGTCGGCCAGCTCCTGAGATTACGAATATCTGCAACCGAAGTCTTCTTGAAAGCCAAGTACCCCGTTGGGGAAACTTTTCTTGCCTCAGACCGATGTCAGACAAAGTTAATAATTGTATTTCATGTGGGAAGCAAATACCGCATAAGGATTTTCATTCCCTCTGCATTCCTTGCTTAGGCCCAGACCACAACGTCTCGGCCTGCCGTTTTTGTGCTACATTTAACAAACGCACCATTAAGCGTTGGGCAGAGTTCGCCCAGCACTTTTTTGGCAAAAAATTTAACTACTTAATGTCGTTGGATACTCCGACTCCAGTTTTTACTAAAAGACACAAAGATAAGGACCGACACACGAGGTCCGTGGCCTCTACCAACACCACGCCAAAGCCGACTACAGGTGGTCCAGTTCTCAGCGAGGTGCCTATGCAGCCCCTGACTACTGACGAAACTTCATTGGCAGTGTCTTCTGTACCCGAGGTCGCAGGCTGTTTGGCCCACACCCCAGGCCTTCCTCTTCTTTTTCCATCAAGGCTTTCACTAAGTCTAAGACAGCCATGCATTCTAAAAACAAACCCCACAGGGCCCTTCTCAAGGCCCCATGCCTAAAAAGCAGATGTTCAAAATAGCTGAGGACTTAATTACTCTTATCAGGGGTTCTCAACACCCCCCCCCCCCCCCGGAAAAAAGGCCCAGAGTGGAGGAAGAATCCCCCTCCTCGGACCAGGCCTCCATTATTTCAGAACATTCTGATGACCAGGAACATTCATACTCCCCTTTTGAAGATTCTGATGCAGAGGAGTCCATTCCTTCTGTCTCCCCCCCTGAGGATTACTCTTTTGGGGAAACCTTGCATACCTTGAGGGAACACTTCCATTGGGAAGGCCAAGAGTACTCAGACTCCAAGAAAAGGCTTAGGGATTTTCTCTTGCTCCCTCAGCACAGGCCTCTGGATATACCTCCTGTCTTAGATATCCTTGAGGATGTGTATTCGGAGTCCTGCCTCAACCCTGACTCTTCGCCTTCAGCTCCAGTCAAGCCTGACAGGTATTACCGGGTTCCTGACTCACACCAATTCCTATACAAAAGCCATGCGGCTGACCCAGAAACTATCTCACAGGGCCCCAAGGGAATTAAGGCCTCCACTGCTAAAAATCCATTACCTTCAGAGAGGGATTCCAGAGCTTTAGAAAGGTGGGGGGAAAAAGGTATACACCTCGGCCACCTAATGAGGGCATTAAACTGCCAGTTCCATATGTTAAAGTACCAACAGTTTCTGTTATCACAGTTGAGAAGCAAAATGTCACAACCTGAACAACCAGATTTGAAGGAGTTGCAGGATTTGATACATAGTGCAGAGCAAGTAGGTAAACATACCTTGCAATGTGGTTTTGATGCTTTAGAAGCCTCATGTAGAGCTGCTGTTACAGGATCAGTCATACGTAGACATGCTTGGCTTAAAGAGCAAACCTTACCAGATCATGTCAAAGCTAAATTACTGGATGCACCTCTGCAAAAAGATGTATTGTTTGGTGTTAAAGCTGAGGAGGTATTAAAAAAAATGGAGGAAAAGGCAAAATCAATGCAAACAGTGAAAGATTTCCTACAGGTACAACCTCCACGTTAAAATAGAAGAAAACCCCAACGGAAGGGGTAAAACAAGAAATACCAATTGCACACTACCGGACCACTGCACAAATGAGACAAAATTACGCGAGTGAAAACTTTTATTCACAGACTGAGCGCTTTCACCATTGAAAATGGCATCTTCAGAGTCAAAACTAACAAATGCTAACAACAATTAAATAGTGCAATGCATTAACCAATAAAACATTAATTCAATTAACTAAAAACCATTGAGTCCATTAACCCTAAAATTACCATATTTTTTTATTCAATATGAACCACAACAGCATTTTACATACACAAATCAACACAAAATAAAACATAAACATATTACACATAAAAATATATATATATAACCAATCATCATTCCTTAAAAATCCATTTAAATAACATAAAATTTTTGTTTTAATACTGGCTTAAGGGAAATGTAATCATTTAACCCTGGTTGCCTCATTGCATTAAGCCTCAGTTGCCATTCGGCTTCAAGGAGAGCAACCTTGTTACCGACATCACCTCCTTGATCTGTAAACACTCGATCAATAATAAAAAATACAGATTTCTTAAAATTAGAACATTTAACAGAGTGCAAAAATAAGGCATTGTGGGCATCTTTGTTTATAATGGATCTTTTGTGTTCCATTATCCTATCCCTCAATGTACGGGTAGTCATGCCCACATAAAATGCATCACAGGAAATACAAGAAGCCACATACACTAAATTCCTGCTATTACAGTTGCATGGACCTGGACAAGCCAAAGTACGCCCAAATCCTGACACACATAAATAGGCCCCTTCCGCAATAAACCTGCATGCACTACATGCCCCACATTTACCCATCCAAGACTTGGATGGTCTGGTAACCTTTTCTAACATACATTTTAAATTAATTCCCTTAGCAAACACCATCTTTGGTTCCTTCCCCACAATAGCTTTAATTTCTGACCTCAAACAATCATTCCATGCATGTCTCACTACAGCACACATTTCCGAAGCCTTTTCACTAAATTTTAACACAAAAACTGTCCCACACTGCATATCCTCTTTGTTAACTCTGGATTCACCCTCAATAACTAAACTTGTGCCATCCCCAGACACTCTATTTTTCAAAATAGGAATATATATAGTCCGCCTCTTCTTATATACTTCTTTCTTCACATTTAATAAAAGCTTCAAGGGATACCCCCGGTCAGAAGCATGCCTATTAATTTGTAAATTTTCTGCTAAAACACTACTTCATCACTAACAAGCCTCGAGGTTCGTACCATCTGACCTTTTGCCACCCCTTTTCTCTGATGATAGGGGTGACAACTATTGAAATGAAGTAAAGAATTTGAATAATTTTCTTTTCTAAAAATAGTACTGGTTAACTCACCCCCACTCTTGGCTATAGTAATGTCCAGGAAGTTAATACTTTCTTTGTTCCATACATACGTAAATTTTAAAAACCCTGTAGATGCGTTTAAATAATCCACAGATTCACTAGCCTCACTCTCATCACCTTCCCAGAGTAATAATAAGTCATCCAGGAACCTACTATATAAAATAATTTTGGAATAAAATGTTGATGGAAAGACAAACGCCCTCTCCCAGGCCAACAAGACAAGATTGGCAAAAACTGGGGCGCACTTTGCACCCATCGCCACACCAGAACATTGTTGGAATAATTCTCCTTCAAACTTCATAAAATTATTATGAAGAATAATTTCCATTAGATCATTCAAAAGATTTAATCTATCTTTATCAACCATATCGCTGGTATTCAAACTATCATAAAACATTTCAAGACCCTCTTCATGTGGAATTACTGAAAAAAGGTTGACCATGTCAATGGTCAAAAAACTAAAGGCACCACAATTACTTCTCACTTCCTCAACCTTTCTAAACAGTGCCAGGAGTCTCTTAAAATATGTGAGACCCCCTGTAAGGCTGGTTTAGACAACACATCAACAAAGGCTGCAAGGGGTTCAGTCTTTGAGCCCCTTGCAGAAACAATTGGCCTAAATGCCAAATTGTCAATCCCCTTGTGTACCTTTGGGATTCCAAAAATGCTAGGCATAACAGGGTGTTTCACCTGGAGATAGTCAAACTCTATTTCACTGATGACACCCTGAAACAATGCATCTAATAAAAATAAATCAATCTTTTGATATGCCCTGTTGACTTCATTCAATGACACCCTACGATACACTGCCTCATCCTCCAAGAGTTCCATCATCGCAGCCAAGTAATCAGTCTTACACATCATCACCATGCCTCCAGCCTTGTCTGGTTTCATACACCTAACATTTCCAGAACCCCCAAGCTCTTTTAAGGCCATCCTTTCTCCTTCAGTTAAATTGTCATGCCAACAATATTTTTCAGCACAAATTCGTCTGAATTGATATTCCACTAATTTTTCAAACATTGTAAATTCAGCATTATATGGTGGAATAAATGTACTTGGCCTTTTAAAAGGAACCTCTACCACATTGTTCCTATCATTATTCACCAAATCTTTCCTTTGAAAATAAACCTGGAGGTTGAGCCTTCTCAAGAAAAGCTTAAAATTAACCAATACTTGCGCTATATCCAGCTTGTAGTTTGGAACATACTTAATCCCTTTACTAAATAGGTCAAAATAACTATCCAACAAATCAAAGTCAGAATAATTGTAAATTGTGAACCCATATTTTGTCATAAAACATTTCATGGCTGAATTACATTCAGCCAGACTCATTTCAGTATTAATTTTTGATTCCATCATACTATTATTAACGCTTAACATAGGTTCCTCTTTGTCATTAAAACAAACAGAAGACATTTCTTTATCGACAACCTGTTCATGCAGTGTAATATTACTACCTGTATAACAAGAAATATCAGCTACTACAGGAACAAATTTGTTAGATAAATTATTAATTTTCAATAAAGGAATGAAAGAAGTATCCCACAACAGGTCGTCAATAATTTCATCCGACCCCTCATTTGTAAAATTTAACAATGCTTCATCTTTTGAGCAAAAAACAACACAATTTAAAATGGACTCATTGGATAAACCATCATAAAGTACACTTGATGTTCCATAATTCAAAAAACTATTTAATATTTGCGATTGTTCCCCCCCCCCTCCCCGTACCCCTGGTAGATACTTGTAATACTTTCTGATCCCTGTTCAACAACCGCTCCGACCTCCGCAGGCCGTACGGTTCGTCTAAAAAAACATCAACAGTATCAGCGTCAAATTCATTAATATCACTCTCATTTACAAAAATACCAACATTGTCCAGACCAGTCACATTATTTGTAATATTCTTAATAGGAAAATGCCCTCTACGGCCAGGTGGATAAGCACACCCATTGGCGTACTCCGCTGTATCCCTGACCAATTTCCTCTGCTTGGTAATCTTGTTTTTGTTGACAAATGCTTCCAAGTTAACTAAAATTTTGTCAAACCAAGCCTTATATTGAAAAAAAAGAAGGTCTGTAGTTATACTGGTGTACCACCTGTCAACCAGGGTTAAATGATTACATTTCCCTTAAGCCAGTATTAAAACAAAAATCTTATGTTATTTAAATGGATTTTTAAGGAATGATGATTGGTTATATATATATTTTATGTGTAATATGTTTATGTTTTGTTTTGTGTTGATTTGTATATGTAAAATGCTGTTGTGGTTCATATTGAAGCAAAAAATATGGTAATTTTAGGGTTAATGGACTCATTGGTTTTTAGTTAATTGAATGAATGTTTTATTGGTTAATGCATTGCACTATTTAATTGTTGTTAGCATTTGTTAGTTTTGACTCTGAAGATGCCATTTTCAATGGTGAAAGCGCTCAGTCTGTGAATAAAATTTTCACTCGCGTAATTTTGTCTCATTTGTGCAGTGGTCCGGTAGTGTGCTATTGGTACAACCTCCACGTTTCAGTAGAAATTGGCCTTCAAAAAATTGGTCCTTTCCAGCCACGGGCAGACCCCAAAGAGGTAGATATTAGGCGCCCAAGGGGTAGAGGGCAATCTCGAGGATCGTTTAGAGGCAGACAATGGCAAGCACCTACCCAAAGAGGTAGTGAGGATAGTTCACAGCCATTCAGAAAGCAGAACCAATACTTTCCCCTTCGCATGCCAAGCAAGGCTCAAATGGCAGCACCTTTAGGCGGGAAACTGGCACTATTTTCAAAAAATTGGCATATTGTCACAAAAGACAAATGGATCCTGAACATTATAGACAGAGGCTACAGATTCCACTTTCACACCCTTCCAAAAATGAGAGGCATGCCAAACCTGCCACACAATCAAAGGGCAGAGGCACAAAAACAAATTTCAGATCTCATGGACATGAAAGCTATTCAAGAGGTACCTGCACAAGAACAGGGTCAAGGTTTTTATTCCAGACTATTCCTGGTACCAAGGAAGGGAGGGCAGAGATTGGAGATCTATTTTGGACCTATCCATCCTAAACACTTTTTTACTCGTTCCAAAATTCAAGATGCTCACATTACAGCAGCTTCTTCCCATGCTGGGCAAGGAGTCTTGGCTGGTAACACTGGACCTCAAGGAGGCATACCTGCATGTCCCAATCAGACAAGATTGCAGAAGATACCTCAGATTTCTTGCAGGTTCAACACATTATCAATTCTCTGCATTGCCCTTTGGCTTATCTACTGCGCCCAGAGTGTTCACGAAATGCCTGGCATCAGTAATTGCCTACTGCAGACTGCAAAGGATACAAATATACCCATATCTGGACGACTGCCTGATTCAAGTGGACAGCAAGCACATACTTCTGAAACATCTGGCTTTTGTAATAAGGTTGTTGAATTCCTTGGGATACACAGTCAACAAAAAGAAATCAAGGCTACTACCATCTCAAACAATAATTTTCCTGGGTGCCAACTTGGATACAAGCGCCCAGATGGCCTACCTCATGCCAGAGAAACAAGGGCAACTAACTCAATACTTCAGAAAAATGGCAACTTTCACCGGGCTGACTGCAAGGAAAATCCTGCAGGCTCTGGGATTCATGGCATCTTGGATCCTACTAATCCCATGTGCAAAGCTGCATATGAGGAAACTTCAATGGTACCTGAAAAACCTATGGTCTCAGCACAGCCACAGCTTGGACACAATAATACCACTAATTCCATGTCTTCAAAAGGAATTTCTGTGGTGGGCTCAAGCATGCCAAAGAAACACAGGTCTCCCATTCTGCAAGCCTCAAGCAAGTCAAATCATCACAGCAGACTCCTGGGGGGGGGGGGCACACATGACAAATCGGTGCATTCAAGGCAGATGGTCCCAAAAGGAAAAGCACCTACACATCAATCAAAAGGAAATGCTAGCAGTAACAAATGCTATTATAGCTTTCAAAGACCTGCTGCATCCAGGCCAGCTATTAATAAGGACTGACAACACCACAGTAATGTGGTACATAAACAAACAGGGAGGAACCCATTCATACCCCCTATGCAGGCTAGCCATGTCTCTTTGGAACATGGCTCTAGAATTGCAAATCGAGCTTCAAGCACAGTTCCTGCCAGGCAAGGAAAACACGATGGCAGACAACCTAAGCAGAAATATGACGGATCCACACGAATGGAAGTTGCATCCTCAAGTTTTTTCAAAGATAATTCAAGCATGGGGAAGGCCAGACATAGATCTCTTTGCCTCCCACAGAAATCACCAATTGGCAAAATTCTCCTCAAGGACCTTTCATCCACAGGCCTGGAAAGTGGACGCACTCTCTTTCAGTTGGACAACAGTGGCAGTTTATGCTTTTCCACCTCTTCCTCTGCTGCCCAAAGTTCTACTAAAAGCCAGAGGAGACAGACCACTGATGATTCTCATCGCTCCAGACTGGCCAAGGCAACACTGGTACCCAATCCTGAGTAGCCTGACGCATTCCCCACCATAGATCCTGCCTCTAATGCCTCTTCTACTGACTCAGCACAACTTCACAACTCTTCACAGTCGGCTGAAAACACTCAGTCTAGCTGCATGGAAGATTCCTTAAAATCACAACAGACCCTACTCTCCAAGGAGGTACAGGATGTCATTTTGGAGGCCAGAAGACCTTCTACTAGAAAAGCCTACTCCGCCAAATGGAAACGGTTTTGTGCTTGGAATGAGAAAAAGGGCCAGAACCCTGGAATACTGAATTTACCTCAAATATTACAGTACCTAGCTGAGATGCTAAGCAGTGGACTTTCATTCTCTTCCATCAAAATCCATGCCTCAGCCATTTCTGCAGAATACAACACTGATCCTCCTTTATTCTCTCACCCCCTCTTGAAGACAGTTCCTCATAGGGGCTAAGAATATTAAACCCCCCAAGGAAACAACCAGTGCCTGCTTGGGATCTCAATTTCATTCTAGAGAAACTGACTTTGCCTCCTTTCGAGCCAGCTGCCTCAACAAAACTACAATATTTGTCCTGGAAAACAGCCTTCCTGCTGGCTATCACCTCAGCTCGCAGGGTTTCTGAACTACAAGCCCTGATGGCTGTGCAACCTTTCATCATTTTCCATCAGGACAGAGTTTCCTTACGAACCAACCCTTCCTTTATGCCAAAGGTAGTATCCAGGGTAGCCTTGAATCAGGCTATCCACTTACCTACCTTTTACCCCAATCCTCAAAACAAAGGGGAGAGGCTACTGCATTCTTTGGACATTCACAGGCAACTACGTTATTATTTGGACAGAACAAAGCCTTTCAGAAAATCAGAGCAACTCTTTGTGTCCGATTCTACAGGGGCTCAAGGGAAGCCTATTTCCAAACAGACAATCTCAAAATGGATAGCCCACTGCATACGCTTTTGTTACTCTCTTCATGGTAAAACTGTACCTGCAGGCATAAGGTCTCACTCCACTAGGGCCACAGCTACCTCTGCAGCTTTCCTCAGGGGGGTTCCTACCAAAGATATTTTGGAAGCTGCCACTTGGAGTTCTGTGCATACTTTCTCCAAGCACTATCACCTGCCTTTATACTCCAAATCTAGAGCAGGTTTTGCCACTGCAGTTTTGTAGGGCATCCTGGCTCCTCCTAGTTCCACTTAGTGTCTACCACCCTTATTTTAGCTTTGGGATTCTACCCATCTGTTATGACTGCAGCTGTATGCACGATAAACATAGTACAGTTTTGTACCTACCATAAATGTAGATGTTCGAGTGCTAATACAGCTGCAGTCCAAGTTTCCCTCCCTCCTTCCCCTCTGGAACAGACCTAATGGCTAACACCTCCTCATACAACCTGATTGGGTTATTCTTTTATGGTGTATTTGCTTGCAACTACTGTTTTTTGATTATACTGCATTGCATTATTGCATAAATTTATGTATTGCCTTCCTTCTGGGGGCACCTGACATCTGGGGCAAGAAAAACTGAAGAAAATGGCGTCGGCTGGTTCTTTTATACCCCTGTCGCACTGACGTCAGGGAAGAAGCGACGACAACCGACACCGGACCTAGACTTTGGAATTCGGCCGACCGAGGACCCGCCTGACTGCAGGAAAACCCATCTGTTATGACTGCAGCTGTATTAGCACTCGAACATCTACATTTATGGTAGGTAAAAAACTGTACTGTTGTTGAAGTCGCAGGCACTGGCCAAAATGGTATCCAGCCCTCCTCAACAGGTGTCTGTTCCACCCGCTTCCATCAATGTTCCTCCTCCCACGACTCTGAGCCGGAGTTTGTTGGGGTACGAGTCGTGGATCCGTTGGCATCGATAACTATTTCCCCTTCGGTTCCGTCATCGGCTCCGATCCCCTCGATGGTGCCTTCTGTCGAGGGATCTGGACGCCGAGACTCCCTCGTCTGCTCCAAGGGGGTGAGTAGCATCGGACCCTTGTCCGACCCCGTTCTCCCTCTGGGAGCTTCGGCGTAGGTGAGCTCGGCAACTACATCGGCTTCAGAGCCGTCCCCCTCAGTGCGGAGAAGGATTCCAGATGTCCTTCAAGAATGCATCTGCAGTCCTTACATATGGGTTGTCCTGCCTCAGGCAGCCTTTCGGTCGGCCGGAGTCCAAAGTCTGGGTCCGGCGTCGGCTGTTGTCGCCCTTTCCCCAACGTCAGAGCGCCAGGGGTATAAAAGTGTCAGCCGACACCATCTTCCCCAGTCTTTCTTGCCGCGTGGTGCCCGAAGCAGAAGCAGTTCGCAAGTGCTGGTCGGCCAGCTCCTGTAACTTCAGCTACCGAAGACTTCAAAAAGCTAAGTACCCCGTTGGGGACTCTCTCTTGCCTCAGCCGATGTCAGATCAAACGCTTAAATTTAATAATTGCTTGACTTGTGGGAAACAAATACCTCATAAGGATTTCCATTCCTACCGCCTCCCCTGCCTAGGCCCAGACCACGACGTCTCGGCTTGTACTGCCTGTGCCTCCTTTAATCGACGCACTCTTAGGCGTCGGTCGGAGTTTGCAGAGGAATTTTTGGGGGCTAGTTTCTCTTATAAAATGCCATCGGAGACTCCGACTTCTCATTTAACCAAAAAACGGAAGGACAAGGACCGACGCACGCGGACCGTGGTTTCGGCTGAAACCACGCCTAGGCCTACCGCAAGTGTCTCTGTCTCGGCTGAAACCGAGTCCTTGGTACTTCCGACCGTAGAAACCGCATGACCGTAGAAACCGCACAACCGACAGCCTCGGCCCCGGAGGCTTCTTCTGAGTCGGTTATGGATTTACCCTCGGAAACCGTAGTTCAGGAATCTACCGACACCATTCCCCTAGACAAAACTACTCCAGCACGTGGAGCAGCCAGGCCTCCTGCATCCATGTCCATTAAAGCATTCACTAGGGCTAAAGCTGCTAAGCAACAAAAATCTCTGCCTCCCAAGACTATTTCTCAGGGATCCACTACAGGTTCACAGATACTAAGTTTGGCTGAGGACCTTATTTCCTTAATTAGGGGCTCTCAGCCTCATCCGGACAGGGGCTCTCAACCCCCACTAGACAAGAGGCCCAGGGTTGAGTCCGCTGATCCTCAGTCCTCTGATGAGGCCTCTGATGGCTTTGCTTTATCAGACTACCAGGAGGAGGCCTTCACGGCCTACGAGGATTCTGATGCAGAGGAATCTATTCCCTCTGCCTCCCCTCCTGAAGAGCTGTCCTTTGGGGAGACCCTTCATTCCATGAGAGAGCATTTCCAATGGCAGGACCAGGAATTCTCCGACTCCAGGAAGAGATTAAGGGCTTTTCTTCATTTACCTCAGCATAGACCTTTGGCTATTCCTCCTGTTTTAAGTGTCATTGATGATGTGTATTCTGAGTCTAGCACTACCCCTGACACCCTTCCTCCGGCTCCTGTTAAACCCGATAGGTACTACAGGGTCCCGGACTCGCATCTTTTCCTTTACAAGGCCCACTCTGCTGACCCAGAAACTATTTCCCAGGGTCCTAAAGGGGTTGCAGCTGCCACTACAAAAAATCCACTCCCCTCTGAAAGGGAGTCCAGGGCTTTAGAGAGATGGGGCAAAAAAGTGTATACTTCTTCCACTCTGTCTATGAGGGCTTTAAATTGTCAATTTCATATGATACAGTACCAAGAGTATTTGTTAGATGAATTGCAGAAAAAACTGTCTTCTCCTGAACCCCTAGATCGTAAGTCACTTCAGGATCTGGTACATAACTCACAACAGGTTAGCAACCATTTCTTGCAGTGTGGTTATGATGCATTGGAAGCTTCATGTAGGTCAGCAATGACAGGTGCAGTCATACGTAGACATGCTTGGCTGAAGGAACAATCTCTGCCAGATCATGTTAAGGCTAAGCTTCTGGATGCTCCACTGGAAAAGCAAACGTTATTTGGCTCCACTGTTCAGGATGTCTTAAATTTGAGGAAAAGGCTAAATCTGTACAAACAGTCAAAGATTTCCTCCAGGTACAACCACCAAGATTCAGCAGAAATTGGCCTTCTAAGAATTGGTCCTTTCCAGAAGAGAGATTTCAAAGAGGCAAGAACAGGTGTGCTAGAGGTAGAGGGCAAGCTAGAGGCTCCTACAGAGGACGTCAATGGCAGCCTCCTAACCAGAGAGGTAGTGCAGGACCAACAACTGCTGCACAAGGACAGACTCCATGACTTCACCTTGACCCCGCCGACCAGGGCTCGATTAGAAGCACCTTTGGGCGGAAAGTTGTCTTTATTCTCAAGAAATTGGCACAGTATTACAAGGGACAAATGGACACTGCAAATAATAGACAAAGGATACAGGTTCCATTTCCATACATTACCAAAAAGAAAAGGAATGCCAAACCTGCCACCAAATCAAAGGGCAAAGGCTTTAAAACAAATTGCCAACCTATTGCAAATGAAAGCTATAGAAAAGGTTCCTCTCGCAGAACAAGGATAAGGATTTTATTCCAGACTATTCCTTGTTCCAAGAAAAGAAAAACAATGGAGGCCTATTCTCGACTTGTCCACACTGAATACTTATTTAATTGTGCCAAAATTCAAAATGCTGACCCTACAGCAACCCCTTCCCATGCTGGGCAAGGGGTCTTGGCTGGTAACTCTAGACCTCAAGGAGGCATACCTGCATGTCCCTATCAGACAAAGTTGCAGAAGACACCTCAGATTTCTTGCAGGTTCAGAGCATTATCAATTCTCAGCATTGCCCTTAGGCTTATCTACTGCGCCCAGAGAATTCACGAAATGCCTGGCATCAGTAATTGCACACTGCAGACTTCAGGGGATTCAAATATACCCGTATCTGGACGACTGCCTTATACAAGCAGACAGCCA
The DNA here is from genome assembly GCF_019279795.1 of Protopterus annectens. Lineage (NCBI taxonomy): Eukaryota > Metazoa > Chordata > Ceratodontiformes > Protopteridae > Protopterus > Protopterus annectens. The sequence goes on along the minus strand of NC_056730.1, from coordinate 1,082,008,998 downwards.
ACAAACTTTGGAAAAACATTTGAATTATGCCATCCGCCTGCTGCAGGCCGTGGGATACACAGTCAACATTCACAAGTCAAGACTTGTGCCATCCCAAAGAATAACTTTTCTGGGTGCGGAACTAGATACAACCACCCAAATGGCTTTTCTCACAGAAGAAAAACAAAGACAACTACCGGATTACTTCAAAAATCTGACAAAACAAACTCGGATGACTGCAAGGAAAATCCTGCAGGCCCTGGGTTACATGGCATCGTGCATTCTTCTGATTCCACAAGCAAGGCTGCATATGAGAAAACTACAATGGTACCTAAGGAGTTTATGGTCTCAGCACAATCACAGCCTAGAAGCTTTGATACCACTCATTCCATGCCTTCAAAAGGAATTCCTGTGGTGGGCCCAAGCAAGCCGGTCAAACAGGGGTCTGCCTTTTCAGCAAACCAGTAACCAGCCAAACCATTACCTCGGACGCTTCAGACCATGGATGGGGAGCACATGTGGAGGACAGATGCATCCAAGGACTATGGTCTCAGAAAGAATTGCGCATGCACATAAACCAAAAGGAAATGCTGGCAGTGATACATGCAATCGAGGCCTTCAAGCACTTTCTACATCAAGGCCACCTGCTAATAAGGACAGACAATACCACAGTTATGTGGTACATAAACAAGCAAGGAGGTACCCATTCCTACCCTCTTTGCAGACTAGCAATGAGTCTATGGGAACTTTCCCTAAAACTCAATATAGAGTCGCAATCCCAGTTTGTGCCAGGAAAAGACAATATACTGGCGGACAGCCTAAGCAGAAATACCATGGATCCACACGAATGGATGCTGCACCCAGACATCTTCCTTCAGATAACACAGTCATGGGGGAGGCCGGACATAGATTTTTTTGCCTCCCACCACAATCATCAGCTGAAGAAATTCTGTTCAAGGACATACCACCCACAAGCATGGAAAGTGGACGCCCTCTCTTTCAGCTGGAATACTCTAATAGTGTATGCATTTCCACCACTTCCATTAATGACAAAGGTCTTACTGAAAATCAGGACAGAGCAGCCAAAAGTGATTGTAATAGCCCCGGACTGGCCAAGGCAGCACTGGTACCCACTGTTACGGAGCCTGTCACACACGAAACCGTGGTCTCTTCCACAGTGGTCACCCCTTCTGACACAGCACAATTACAAAACTCTGCACTCCAGCCTGAAAACCCTGCAGCTGACAGCCTGGAGAATACCTTGACCCCTCACCAGGAAAAGTTATCCAAGAGAGTGAAGGATATCATCATGGAAGCTCACAGACCTTCCACGAGAAAGGCATATTCAGCAAAATGGAAAAGATTCCGCACTTGAAGCACCGCAAAGGGCCCTAGATGCCACAGTGATGAGCATGGCACATATCCTGGAATACTTGGCAGAAATGCTCCACAATGGCCTTTCTTACTCTTCCATAAAAATTCATGCTTCAGCAATTTCAGCAGAATACAGTACTGATCCACCTGTCTTCTCTCATCCTCTCCTAACGCAATTTCTAAGAGGAATTAAAAACATCAATCCTCCAAGAAAACCACCAGTGCCTACATGGGATCTTAACTTCATGTTGGAAAAGTTGACTCTTCCTCCCTTTGAGCCAGCAGCATCTTCAGAGTTACAGTTCCTGTCTTGGAAGACTGCCTTCCTTCTGGCCATGACCTCAGCAAGAAGAGTATCTGAATTGCAGGCACTCATGGCAGTACAACCATTTCTTATTTTTCATCAGGACAGAGTCTCCTTGAGAACCAATCCTTCATTCATGCCAAAGGTGGTATCCAGGGTCTCACTGGACCAAGCTATTCACCTGCTTACCTTCTTTCCAATCCTACAGAACAAGAGAGAGAAACTTCTGCATACCCTGGACATTCACAGACAGTGACGCTACTACTTGGACAGATCTAAGACTTTCAGAAAAACTGACCAGCTGTTGGTAGCATATGCTGCAGGCATTCAAGGAAGAGCAATTTCCAAACAGACAATTTCAAAATGGATAGGAAATTGCATTCAATTCTGCTACTCTTATCATGGAAAAACTGTGCCAGCTAACATCAGACCTCATTCCACCAGAGCCACAGCCACCTCCACAGTCTTTTTTAAGAGGGGTGGCTACCAAGGACATTTTAGAAGCTGCTACATGGTGCTCCGTGCATACATTTTCCAAGCATTACAATTTGCCCTTATATTCCAGATCCAGAGCAGGCTTTGCTACGGCAGTCCTGCAGGGCATTTTAGCTACACCATCATTCTCTTAGATCCTACCACCCCCAGCTTGGCTATGGTATTCTACCCATATGTAAGGACTGCAGATGCATCCTTGAAGGACATAGTACAGTTTTGTACCTACCATAAATGTAGATGTCCGATAGGTATGCATCTGCAGTCAGATTTACCCTCCCTCCTTTCCCTCTGTGGTATTTCTTGGGTTCTTATCCCTCTTACAGCTAGCTGGGGTTATCTGTTATGGTGTATTTGTTTTATATTACTGTGCATGTTTGGAATATTTTGCATTTTTACAAATTTAGCCTTCCTTAGAGGGCACCTGGCATCTGGGGCAAGAAAAACTGAGTAAGATGGCGTCGGCTGACACTTTTATACCCTTGACGCTCTGACGTCGGGGAAAGGGCGACAACAGCCGACGCCGGACCCAGACTTTGGAATCTGGCCAACCGAAGGGCTGCCTGAGACAGGACAACCCATATGTAAGGACTGCAGATGCATACCTATCGGACATCTACATTTATGGTAGGTACAAAACTGTACTTTTTGCCGGAGCCTTCTTTGCGTCGTGGCAGGGATGCCTTTGATGTCATGAGGAGTGTACTGGCCCCTGAGTCAGCACACATTCGGCCCCACTGACTCCGTCCTCTGTAGTGCCTGCGTCAATCTCTGTTCCACCTCCAGACCCCAAGCATGGGGAACCGACGCTCCAGAGCACCCCATTGGGGGCTTCCTCTTCTTCCGAGGCTTCTCCTGATCATTCAGAGGAGGCCCCTCGAAAGAGGAAGTGCAAGAGGAAGCACATTGACTCCCCTGAGTCTGTCACTTCGGATACGGATTTGGATCAATCGGAAGGGTCCCTGAGATCCTCCTCTGAAGATGTTTCCTTTTCGTACATCCTAGAAATGCTTAGGCAGAGGGGGAACTGGACTGCTGTAGCCCTTACTGAGGACGAATCCGTATTCCTGGATGCATTTGCTTTTGGGTAATCCTGCTGGCAGGTTGCCCTCAGTTGGCCTGAATTCGAAAGTTTGGGTTCTGCGTCAGCTGCAGTCGCCCCTTCCTTGACATCAGGTCGTCAGGGGTATAAAAGAAGCAGCTGACACCATTTTCTTTAGTCTTTCTTGCCACGCGGTGCCCGAAGCAGAAGCTCATCGTGTTACCCTGCTGCAGTCATCACACTTGGGTTATCCTGCCGTCAGGCGGTCCCGCAGTTGGCCCGAATTCCAAAGTCTTGGTCCGGCGTCTGTTGCTGTCGCTTCTTCCCTGACGTCAGTGCGCCAGGGGTATATAAGAGACATCCGACGCCATTTTATTCAGTCTTTCTTGCCGCGCGGTGCCCGAAGAAGAAGCAGTTCGCAAGTGCTGGTCGGCCAACACCTGAGATTTTTGATTTTAATTTCAGTCAGAAGTCTTCAATAAAGCTAAGTACCCAGTTGGGGAACATTTTCTTGCCTCAGTCCGATGTCAGAAAAAGTTAACCATTGCATTTCTTGTGGGAAGCAAATACCTCATAAGGACTTCCATTCCTATTGTATTCCTTGCCTCGGCCCAGACCACGACGTCACAGGTTGTCGGTTTTGCGCTAGGTTTAATAAACGAACTATCAAATGCCGTTTTGACTTCGCACGGCATTACTTTGGTAGGAAATTTATCATGCCGTCGGAGCAGCCGACGACCGGCATTCATAAAAAACGCAAGGATAAGGACTGGCAGCCTAGGAATAAGCCAGACCCCGAGGCCTCAGCTGGGCCTGTCGCCGGTTCTCCGGTTTTCAGTGAGGCGCCTACGCAGCCCCTGACGACCGCAGAACTGGAACCCCAGACAGCTGCGGATTCTCAAACTGAGTCTACTAGGCTGACGCAGCCATCTACCGACACCGGAGCAGAACTAGACACCGGTGCAGTGGAAACACCTTCAGTTGCAGAAGGTGTCTTCAGACCGACTACACTCACCATTAAATCTTATTAGCTAAGCTTAAAATTCCTTTAAAACCTAAGAAAACTGTACATCAGTCTACAGTTCAAGGCCCCATGCCTAAGAAACAGATTCTTAAGATGGCTGAAGATTTGATTACCCTTATCAGGGGTTCCCATCCCCCTTCTGATAAAAGACCAAGACAAGAGGAGGATTATGCATCCTCTGACCAGGTTTCTCTCTCCTCAGATTCTTCTGAGGAACAGGATTACACTTTTCCACCTTATGACGATTCTGATGCTGAAGACTCTATTCCTTCAGCATCTCCCCCTGAAGACGACTACTTTGGGGAAACTTTACATACCATGAGGGAACATTTCCACTGGGAAGGCCAGGATTACTCAGATTCTAAGAAAAGGCTCCGAGAGTTCCTTTTATTACCCCAGCACAAACCTCTTGCTATCCCTCCTGTTTTAGATATTGTGGATGATGTTTACTTGGAGTCTAGTTTAAATCCAGAGACTCTACCTCCTGCTCCAGCCAAACCAGACAGATACTACAGAGTACCTAACTCTCACAAATTCCTTTATAAAAGCCCTGTAGCTGACCCAGAAACAATTTTCCAGGGTCCTAAGGGAGCAAAAGCTTCTATGGCTAAAATTCCTGTGCCCTCTGAAAGGGATTCCAGAGCCCTAGATAGATGGGGAAAGAAAATATACACCTCAGCAACTCTTGGCTATGAGAGCATTAATTTCCCAGTTTCACATGTTGAAATATCAGCAATTCCTAATGTCTCAGTTAAAACAAAAAATGAGCACACATTCAGAACAGCCTGAATTCAAGGAAATGCAGGATCTGTTGCATGCAGCTGAACATGTGGGTAAACATACGTTACAGTGCGGATTTGATTCATTGGAAGCTTCCTGTAGAGGAGCTGTTACTGGCTCTGTCATACGTAGACATGCTTGGTTAAAAGAACAAACCCTCCCTGACCATGTTAAAGCAAAATTATTGGATGCACCTTTACAGCAGGATGTATTATTTGGTGTCAAAGCAGAAGAGGTTTTAAAGAAGATGGAGGATAAGGCAAAGTCTATGCAAACGGTCAAGGATTTTTTGCAGGTACAACCCCCTCGATGTCCTTCAAGAATGCAACTGCAGTCCTTACATATGGGTTGTCCTGCCTCAGGCAGCCCTCGGTCGGCCGGATTCCAAAGTCTGGGTCCGACGTCGGCTGATGTCGCCTCCTCCCCGACGTCAGAGCGGCAGGGGTATAAAAGTATCAGCCGGCGCCATCTTCCTCTGTCTTTTTTGCCGCGCGGTGCCCGAAGCAGAAGCAGTTCGCAAGTGCCGGTCGGTCAGCTCCTGTGTTTTTCGTATCCGAAGTCATCAAAAAAGCTAAGTACCCCGTTGGGGATCTTTTTCTTGCCTCGGCCGATGTCAGAAAAATCTGAAAAAGTTAATAACTGTTTGTCTTGTGGTAAACAAATACCTCATAAGGATTTCCTTTCTTACTGCCTCCCCTGCCTTGGCCCAGACCACGGCGTCTCAGCCTGTGCTGCCTGTGCTTGCTTCAATAAGCGCACACTCAGGCGCCGGGCAGAGTTTGCTGAAGACTTTTTTGGCGACAAATTCTCCTATACCATGCCGTCGGAACAACCGACAGCTCATATTTCCAAAAAACGGAAGGACCGGGACCGACATCCTCGGCCCGCGACTTCCACCGACTCCACTCCAAAAATTACTGCGAGTGCATCTGTCTCTTCTGAGGCGGTTCTTCCACAGCTCCGGACCGACGACACTGCTTTACCGATCACTCCGGTCCCGGAGCCTGCGCCGGTGGTTGATTTTCCTCCAGATTCTGAAGCCCAAGATTTACCGGAGACCATTCCGGTGGACAAGGTTACTCCAGCACGTGGGGCAGCTAGGCCCCCTATGTCTATGTCTGTCAAGGCCTACACACGTGCTAAGGTTGCTAGCCAGGCTAAGTCTCACCCTCCTAAAGCTCTGCCTCAGCCCACTACTGATAAACAAATCATGTCTTTAGCTGCAGATTTAATTTCCTTAATCAGAGGCTCCCAGGCCCATCCTGAAAGAGGATCTCAGCCACCTTCTGACAAAAGGCCCAGGGTTGAGCATACTGACACCCTTTCTTCAGATGAAGCCTCTGGTGACTCTGATCACTCAGATACCCAGGAAGAGTCCTTCCAGGTCTACGAGGATTCTGATGCGGAGGATTCTATCTCCTCTGCCTCCCCTCCTGAGGATATTTCTTTTGGGGAAGTTCTTCACTCCATGAGGGAGCACTTTCAGTGGCAAGGCCCGGAATACTCCGATTCCAGGAAGCGGCTCCGTACCTTCCTTAAGCTACCACAACACAGGCCTTTAGCTATCCCTCTAGTGCTGGATGTTCTGGATGATGTGTACTCCGATTCGAGTGCTTCTCCTGATTCTCTCCCTCCTGCTCCTGTCAAGCCGGACAGATACTACAGGGTTCCTGAAACTCATAAACATTTCTTTAAGGCCCATGCTGTTGATCTAGAAACAATTTCCCAGGGGCCCAAAGGGGTGACTACATCCACGGCCAAGAATCCCTTGCCCTCAGACAGGGAAGCTAGGTCCCTGGAGAGGTGGGGCAAAAAAGTTTATACCTCTACCACACTGACTATGAGAGCCCTCAGTTGCCTTTTTCATATGTTTCAGTATCAGGATTTCTTGATGGATGATTTGCAGAAAAAGTTAGCCTCTCCTGAGCCTTTAGATAGGAAGGCCTTGCAGGATGTGGTTCACAACACACAGCAGGTTAGCAACCATTTTCTTCAGTGTGGATATGATGCATTGGAAGCTTCATGTAGGGCAGCTATGACAGGGGCCGTCATACGTAGACATGCATGGTTAAAAGAACAGCCTTTACCAGATCATGTTAAAGCAAAGCTTCTAGATGCACCTCTGGAAAAGCACAAGCTATTTGGTACTAATGCTCAGGATGTGTTGAAGTCAATTGAGGAAAAGGCTAAATCAGTGCAAACAGTCAAGGATTTCCTCCAGGTTCAGCCTTCTAGGTTCAGCAGGAATTGGCCTTCTAAGAATTGGTCCTTTCCGGACACTGACAAATTTCAAAGGGGAAAAAACAGGCGTGGCCGAGGAAGAGGGCAATACAGAGGCTCCTACCGGGGACTCCAGTGGCAACCGACTAATCAGAGAGGTGGCGCGGGGACTTCCCCTGCCCCACAGGGACAATCACAATGACTTGCCTTTGACACCGCCGACCAAGGCTCAAAGAGAAGCACCTTTAGGCGGAAAATTATCCTTATTTCAGAAAACTGGCACATTTTAACAAAGGACAAATGGATTTTGGACATAATAGACCAAGGCTACAGGTTCCTCTTCCATACGTTACCAACAAGACAAGGCATGCCAAACCTGCCACAGAATCAAAGGGCAGAGGCATTCGAACAAATTTCAAAGCTGAAACAAATCAAAGCAATAGAAAAGGTTCCTCCTCAGGAACAAGGCCAGGGATTTTACTCAAGACTGTTCCTTGTTCCAAGAAAAGAAAAGCAATGGAGACCTATACTGGACTTGTCCGCTCTAAACACCTTTCTCATTGTACCAAAATTCAAAATGCTGACACTACAGCAACTCCTTCCCATGCTGGGTAAGGGGTCTTGGCTGGTTACTCTGGACCTCAAGGAGGCATGCCTGCATGTCCCAATCAGACACAGTTGCAGAAGATACCTCAGATTTCTTGCAGGGTCAGAGCATTATCAATTCTCAGCATTGCCCTTTGGCTTATCTACTGCGCCCAGAATATTCACAAAATGCCTGGCATCAGTAATTGCACATTGCAGACTCCAGGGGATACAGATATACCCTTACCTGGACGACTGCCTTATACAAGCGGACAGCAAGCAAGCAAGCCTTGACAAAAAACTTGAATTATGTCATTCACTTACTGCAGGCTTTGGGATACACAGTCAACTTACAAAAATCAAGACTACTGCCATCCCAACAAATAACTTTTCTAGGAGCCAAACTAGACACAGAATCTCAAATGGCTTACCTCACAGAAGAGAAGCAAGAACTACCACCACATTACTTCGAAAGCCTAGCAAAGCTCACCCAGATGACTGCAAGGAAAATCCTGCAGGCCCTGGGTTTCATGGCATCTTGCATTCTACTGATTCCACTGGCAAGACTACACATGAGAAAGCTACAATGGTACCTAAAAAGTTTATGGTCTCATCACAGCCACAACTTAGAAGCAATTATCCCACTCATCCCATGTCTACAAAGGGAATTTTTGTGGTGGGCCCAAGCAAGCCAGTTAAACAAAGGTATGCCTTTCAACAAGCCTCAAACAAGCCAAACCATTACAACAGACGCCTCAGATCATGGATGGGGGGCGCACATGGAGGGCAAATTTATTCAAGGGCAGTGGACTCCCCAGGAAGTACATCTGCACATCAATCAAAAAGAGATGTTAGCAGTAATGCATGCAATCGAGGCTTTCGGAAAATACCTTCAGCAAGGTCACCTACTAATAAGGACAGACAACACCACTGTTATGTGGTACATAAACAAGCAGGGAGGTACTCATTCTTACCCCCTTTGCAGACTAACAATAACTCTTTGGGAAAAATCCCTGAAACTGAACATACAGCTACAATCCCAGTTTGTTCCGGGCAGGGACAATGTTCTAGCGGACAGTCTAAGCAGAAACATCCTGTATCCACACGAATGGATGTTGTATCCAGACATTTTTGCACAAATAACTTCTGCATGGGGGAGGCCGGGCGTAGACCTCTTTGCCTCCCACCTCAGTCATCATCTGAAAAAGTTCTGCACGAGGTCACATCATCCACAAGCCTGGAAAATAGATGCTCTCTCATTCAGCTGGAACTCTCTAAAAATCTGTCCATTCCCACCTCTACCATTGATGACCAAGGTGTTACTGAAGATCAAAGCAGAGCAACCGAAAGGCATCTTAATAGCTCCAGATTGGCCAGGACAGCACTGGTATCCACTACTAAGGAGCATAACTTGCACCAAACCGTGGACCCTGCCTCTATGGTCTCCACTCTTGACTCAGCACAATTACAGGACGGTTCATCCAAACCTGCAAACACTGCGGCTGACAGCTTGGAGGGTCCCATGATTTCTCCGCATATCTCTTTCTCCAAGGAAGTTCAACAGATATTATTAGAAGCACGCAGACCTTCCACCAGAAAAGCTTATTCGGCCAAATGGAAGAGATTCAGCATCTGGAATACCAACAAGGGACAGGATGCATCAGTAATGAACATTCCACAGATATTGGAATACTTGGCAGACATGCTGCATAATGGACTTTCATATTCTTCCATAAAAATACACGCATCAGCAATTTCAGCAAGATACAACACAGATCCTCTTGTGTTCTCACATCCTTTGCTAAGACAATTTCTAAGAGGGGTAAAGAATATCAAGCCTCCCAGAAAACCACCAGTGCCTGCATGGGACCTCAATTTCATGTTGGAAAAATTAACTCTTCCTCCCTTTGAGCCAGCAGCATCTGCAGAATTACAATTTTGTTCCTGGAAAACAGTTTTCCTGTTGGCAATAACCTCAGCAAGGAGAGTTTTGGAGATACAAGCCCTCATTGCAGTACCTCCATTCCTCATTTTTCATCAGGACAGGGTTTCTTTAAGAGCCAATCCTTCTTTTATGCCAAAAGTGATATCCAGGGTGTCTCTAAATCAAGCAATTCACCTGCCTACTTTCTTCCCCAATCCTCAAAATAAAGGGGAAAAGCTGCTGCACACTTTGGACATTCACAGACAACTGCGCTACTACTTGGACAGAACAAAGGCCAACAGAAAGTCTGACCAACTATTTGTAGCTTACGCCCCTGGAGTACAAGGAAAAGCAATTTCCAAACAAACAATTTCAAAATGGATTGGACATTGCATCAGATTTTGTTATTCCTACCATGGAAAGGGTGTGCCAGCCAATGTCAGACCACACTCCACCAGAGCTACAGCCACCTCCACAGCCTTCCTAAGAGGGGTGGCTACAAAGGACATTCTAGAAGCTGCTACATGGAGCTCCGTGCATACATTTTCCAAGCACTACAACCTCCCTTTATATTCCAGATCCCGAGCAGGCTTTGCTTCGGCAGTCCTGCAGGGCATTTTAGCTACACCATCCTTATCTTAGAGCCTACCACCCCGAGCTTGGCTATGGTATTCAACCCATATGTAAGGACTGCAGTTGCATTCTTGAAGGACATAGTACAGTTTTGTACCTACCATAAATGTAGATGTCCGATAGATATGCAACTGCAGTCAGGTTTTCCCTCCCTCCTTCCCATCTTTGTATTGGGTCCACTTTCCTCCTTTTATACTTAGCTGGGGATATCTGTTATGGCGTATCTGTTTATTGCTATTGTGTATGTCTGGAATTTTATTTTTTTTTTATCCAGTTCTAATTTTAGCCTTCCTTGGAGGGCACCTGGCATCTGGGGCAAGAAACACTGAGGAAGATGGCGTCGGCTGATACTTTTATACCCCTACCGCTCTGACGTCGGGGAGGAGGCGACATCAGCCGACGTCGGACCCAGACTTTGGAATCCGGCCGACTGAGGCAGGACAACCCATATACAAGGACTGCAGTTGCATATCTATCGGACATCTACATTTATGGTAGGTACAAAACTGTACTTTTCAGCAGAAATTGACCAACAAACAACTGGTCCTTTCCAGCTTCAGACAGATCACAGAGGGGCAAATACAAACGCCCAAGGGGCAGTGGTCAGTCACAGGGCCCTTGCAAACCTCGCCAATGGGGATGTTCATCGTGCTATATTGCTGCAGTCATCACACTTGGGTTATCCTGTCGCCAGGCGGTCTCGCAGTCGGCCGAATCCCAAAGTCATGGTCCGGTGTCGGTTGTCGTCGCCTCTTCCCTGACGTCAGTGCGACAGGGGTATAAAAGAGACAGCAGACGCCATTTTCTTCAGTCTTTCTTGCCACGCGGTGCCCGAAGCAGAAGCAGTTTGCAAGTGCCAGTCGTCCAGCTCCTGAAATTTTCGAATCGAGTTTCAGCCCGAAGTCTTCTCTAAAGCTAAGTACCCCGTTGGGGAAACTTTTCTTGCCTCAGACCAATGTCAGACAAAGTTAATAATTGTATTTCTTGTGGGAAGCAAATACCTCATAAGGATTTTCATTCTTATTATATTCCTTGCCTAGGCCCAGACCACGACGTCTCTGGTTGTCGGTTTTGTGCTAGGTTCAACACATGTACAATTAAGCGTCTGGCAGAATTCGCCCAGCATTATTTTGGCAGAAAATTTAACTATAGCATGCCGGCGGAGCACCTGACATCAGCAATGATTAAGAAACGCAAAGATAAGGACCGGCAGCCAAGGCCAAGACCAGATATCGAGGTCTCAGCAAGGCCTGACTCCGGTTCTCCGGTTTTCAGCGAGGCGCCTTCGCAGCCCCTGACTACCGCTGATTCAGAAATTCTGACGGCATCTCAAACCGAAGCAGTTGGGCCTCAGGATCCGGTTCCACCTCACTCCTCTGACGCCAGACCCGACGGGGATCCGGAAATTTTGCATAGGCCTTCAGTCTCAGAAGGTGTTTTCAGACTGACAGCTATCTCTGCCAATCCTTATGCTAAGCTCAAAACCCCCTTGAAAGTTAGAACCCCCCCCCCCCCCACTCACACACACACACAGGCCCCTATGCCTAAAAAACAGATGCTTAAGATGGCTGAGGATTTAATTACCCTTATCAGGGGATCCCAACCCTCACCTGACAAAAGGCCTAGACTGGAGGAAGATCATACTTCCTCTGACCAAGCATCCATTTCCTCAGGCAACTCTGACTACCAGGATTACTCCTTCCCTCCGTATGAAGACTCAGATGCTGAAGAGTCCATTCCCTCTGTCTCCCCCCCTGAAGACTACTCTTTTGGGGAAACTTTACACACCATGAGGGAACGCTTCCACTGGGAAGGCCAAGATTACTCTGACTCCAAGAAAAGACTCCGTGAGTTTCTTCTTCCACAGCATAGACCCCTGGCAATTCCTCCATTTTTAAGACATTTTGGATGATGTTTTCTCTGAATCCAGATTAAACCCAGATTCCTTACCTCCAGCACCAGCTAAACCAGACAGATACTACCGAGTTCCTGATACTCATAAGTTTCTATACAAAAGCCCTAATGCAGACCCCAAGACCATTTCCCAGGGTCCCAAAGGGGTTAAGGCCTCTACTGCTAAGAATCCACATCCTTCTGAAAGAGATTCCAGAGCATTAGAAAGATGGGGAAAGAAAGTGTGTATGTCTGCCACTTTGGCCATGAGGGCATTAAACTGCCAATTCCACATGCTAAAATACCAACAGTATTTGATTACACAGTTAAAGCAGAAACTGATCCCTCAGACAGATCAACTTGATTTGAAAGAGATGCAGGATTTACTGCATGCAGCAGAACAGGTGGGAAAGCATACCTTAGTGTGGTTTTGATTCATTGGAAGCCTCATGTAGAGCAGCTGTCACCGGGTCTGTCATACGTAGGCATGCTTGGCTTAAAGAACAAGCCTTACCAGAACATGTCAAAGCAAAGTTATTGGATGCTCCATTGCAAATGCTCACACTACAGCAGCTCCTTCCCATGCTTGGCAAGGAGTCTTGGCTGGTAACGTTGTACCTCAAAGAGGCATACCTGCATGTCCCTATCAGACAAGATTGCATAAGATACCTCAGATTTTTGGCAGGTACAATGCATTATCAATCCTCTGCATTGTCCTTTGGCTTATCTACTGCGCCCAGAGTATTTACAAAATGCCTGGCATCAGTAATTGCATATTGCAGACAAGGAATACAAATTTATCCATATTTGGACGACTGCCTGATCCAAGCGGACAGCAAGGATATTCTATTACAGCATCTGGCATTTGTAAAACATCTGCTCAGTTGCCTAGGGTACACAGTAAACAAAAAGAAGTCAAAACTAATACCCTTGCAACAGATAATATTCCGGGGTGCCAGCTTAAATACAACGGCCCAGATGGCTTACCTCACACCAGACAAACAAAAATAATTGACTCAATACTTCAAAAAGATAGCAACTTTTACTAAGCTCATTGCAAGGAAAATCCTGCAGGCATTGGGGATCATGGCATCATGCATTCAACTAATCCCATATGCAAAGCTGCATATGAGAAAATTACAATGGTACCTGAAAAGTGTATGGTCTCAACACAGGCACAGCCTGTAAACAAATATACCTATCATTCCCTGCCTTCAAAAAAGAGTTCCTATGGTGGGCTCAAGCATGTCAAATAAACAAGGGTCTTCCTTTAGTCTTACCTCCAGCAAATCAAACCATGACAACAGATTCTTCAGATTACGCCTGGGGAGCACACATGGCAGGACAGTGCATACAGGGCAAATGGTCTGCAAAACAAATGCATCTTCACATCAACCAAAAGGGGATGCTAGCTGTGCAAAATGCACTGACGGCCTTCAAGGACCTCTTGATCAAGGAAAATTTCTAATAAGGACAGACAACACCACAGTTATGTGGTACATAAACAAACAGGGAGGAACACACTCCTACCCTTTATGCAGACAGGCTATGACCTTATGGAACACAGCATTGACCTACCAAGTACAACTACAAGCACAATTCCTGCCAGGAAAGGAAAACATATTGGCAGACGAATTAAGCAGAAATATGGCAGACCCTAACTAGTGGAGACTACACCTACAAGTATTTTCAATGATAACTCAAAGATGGGGATGTCCAGACATAGATCTATTTGCCTCCCCCAACAATTGCCATTTACAAAAATTCTGCACAAGGACTTATCACTCCCTAGCCTGGAAAGTGGACGCTCTATCATTCAGTTGAACAACACTGACACTCTATGCCTTCCCTCCACTACCTCTATTGACCAAGGTATTATTGAAGGTCAGATCAGAGAAACCACAAATGATCCTCATTGCTCCGGACTGGCCACGCCAGCACTGATACCCATTACTAAGGAACTTGACTCACAGCCCTCCATGGATCTTGCCTCAATTCCCACTACTGTTAACTCAGAAAAACTCTCAAACCCGTCACAGCCAGCTCAGAACTTTAAATTTAGCTGAATGGAGAATTCCTTAAATTATCAATCATCACTTCTCTCAAAGGACGTCCTGAATGTCATTTTGGAGGCCAGGAGGCCCAGCATCAGGAAGACTTACTCAGACAAATGGAAAAGATTTTGTGCATGGCACCAGGCTAAAGGTCAAAATCATTGGATACCAAACATTCCTCACATACTGCAGTACCCAACCGAGATGCTACACAAAGGCCTTTCCTTCTCTTCCATTAAGATCCATGCTTCAGCCATTTCAGCTCAATATAATACGGATCCCCCAATTTTCTCACACCCTTTACTTAGGCAGTTTCTCAGAGGGGCTAAGAATATAAGACCCCCCAGAAAACCACCAACACCAACTTGGGACCTGAACTTCGTTTTAGAAAAGTTAACACTACCTCCTTTCAAACCAGCATTCTCAGCAGAACTACAATACTTGTCTTGGAAAACAGCCTTGTTACTGGCTATTACCTCAGCACGCAGGGTCTCAGAACTACAGGCACTTATGGCAGTGGAACCTTTCATCATTTTCCATCAGGACAGAGTCTCTTTACGAACTAACCCTATCTTCATGCCCAAGGTAGTATCCGGTGTGGCTTTGAATCAGACCATTCATTTACCCACCTTTTATCCTAACCCACAAAATAAGGAGAAAGGCTCCTTCACTCTTTGGACATTCACAGACAGCTACGTTACTATTTAGATAAGACAAAGATATTCAGAAAAACTGACCAACTCTTTGTATCATATGCTGCAGGTTCACAAAGAAAGGCTATTTCAAAACAGACCATCTCCAAATGGATAGCACATTGTATCCGCTTTTGCTACTCGCACCATGGGAAGGCAGTGCCTGTCAATATTAAATCCTATTCTACCAGGGCTACTGCAACCTCAGCAGCCCTTCTCAGAGGGGTTCCAACCAAAGTGCACACCTTTACCAAGCACTACCACCTTCCATTATACTCAAAAATCAGAGCTGGTTTTGCCACTGCAGTTCTGCAGGGCATCCTAGCATCACCTAACCCAGTTTAGTACCAGCCACCCTTCCATAGCTTTGGGATTCTACCCAAGTGTGATGACTGCAGCAGTATAGCACGATGAACATAGTACAGTTTTGTATCTACCATAAATGTAGATGTTCGAGTGGTTATACTGCTGCAGTCCAGGTTACCCTCCCTCCATCCCCTCTACATACCAGGGTGTTAGTTACAACTGCATGTACATCAATCTATTGGTTGCATGTCTATATGGTGTATTTGCTAACAGCTTGTACTATTGCTTATCTACTAAGGTATTGTTGCATAGCTATTGTATTGCCTTCCTAGTTGGGGGCACCTGACATCTGGGGCAAGAAAAACTGAAGAAAATGGCATTGGCTGTCTCTTTTATACCCCTGTCACACTGACGTCAGGGAAGAGGCGACGACAAACGACGCCGGACCAGGACTTTGGGATTCGGCCGACTGCGGGACCGCCTGACGACAGGATAACCCAAGTGTGATGACTGCAGCAGTATAACCACTCGAACATCTACATTTATGGTAGGTACAAAACTGTACTTTCTGCTACCCAGAAAGGAGGAGAACACAGGCCCCAAGCTAGCAGAAGGCAAACACAATGACTCTATCCTCAAACTACCAAGCAAACCTCTCCTGGCAACTCCCTTGGGAGGAAAACTAGCATTTTTTGCAGACAACTGGCACATCATCACAAAAGACAAATGGGTTCTAAACATTGTCTCTCAAGGATACAGATTCCACTTTCATACCTTACCAGGGATCAAAGGAATGCCAAACCTGCCACCAAATCAATGGGCAGAGGCACAAAAACGAATTACAGTTCTCATGAACGTGAGAGCCATTCAACAGGTACCTACACAGGAGCAAGCACAAGGATTTTACTCAAGACTCTTCCTAGTCCCAAGAAAAGACAAAGCATGGAGACCTATTCTGGATCTTTCAATTCTGAATATTTCTCTGCAAGTACCAAAATTCAAGATGCTAACACTACAGCAGCTTCTTCCCATGCTAGGCAAGAATGCTTGGCTATTCACTTTGGACCTCAAGGAGGCATACCTGCATGTCCTTATCAGACAAAATTGCAGAAGATACCTCCGCTTCATTGCAGGTTCAACGCATTATCAATTCTCTGCACTGCCCTTTGGCTTATCTACTGCGTCCAGGGTCTTCACAATATGCCTGGCACCAGTAATTGCATACTGCAGACAGAGGAATTCAAATATACCCATACCTGGACGACTGCCTTATTCAAGCAGAAAGCAAGGACATTCTTTTAAAGCATCTGGCATTTGTCAAACACATTCTAAGTTGCCTAGGGTACACAGTAAACGAAAAGAAATCAAAACTAGTGCCCTCACAAAACATAATATTCCTGGGTGTCAGCTTGAATACAATGGCCAAGATGGCTTATCTCACGCCAGACAAGCAACAACAGCTGTTTCAGTATTTCAAAATAATGGCAACAAAGACCCAACTCCCTGCAAGAAAAATTCTGCAGGCCTTGGGATTCATGGCATCTTACATACTACTAATACCATTTGCAAAACTGCATATGAGGAAATTACAATGGTACCTGAAAAGTGTATGGACTCAGCACACCCACAGCTTGGAAACAATGATACCACTCATTCCCTTCCTTCAACAGGAGTTTCTATGGTGGGCACAGGCATGTCACCTCAACAAGGGTCAGCCTTTCACCTTACCCACAGCCAGGCAAACTGTGACAACAGATGCATCGGACTATGCCTGGGGAGCACACATGGCAGGGCAGTGCATTCAGGGCAAATGGACTACAGATCAGAGGCATCTGCATATCAATCAAAAAGAAATGCTAGCAGTACAGAATGCCCTAACAGCTTTCAAGGACCTTCTACACCCAGGGCAACTAATAATAAAGACGGACAATACCACAGTCATGTGGTCCATAAACAAGCAAGGGGGCACACATTCCTACCCTCTATGCAGGCAAGCAATGACCTTGTGGAACACTGCACTGTCTTACCAGGTTCAATAACAAGCACAATTCCTGCCAGGAAAGAAAAACACATTGGCAGACGATCTAAGGAGAAACATCGTGGATCCACACGAATGGAAACTAGATCCACAAGTATTTGCAATGATAGCTCAAAAATGGGGACACTCAGACATAGATCTATTTGCAAGCCCCCACAACTACCAACTTCAAAAATTTTGCATAAGGACCTTTCATCCACTAGCTTGGAAAGTGGACGCCCTGTCATTCAGTTGGAAAACATTAACAGTGTATGCCTTCCCTCCACTGACTGTTCTAGCAAAGGTACTGCTGAAAGTCAGATTAGAGAGGCCACAAATGATACTCGTTGCACCAGACTGGCCACGCCAGCATTGGTATCCAATTTTAAGGAACATGTAAAGTAAAGAAAGTTACTGTTTGCCGTTTTTGCATTTGTTACATGTAACGCATTGCACTTAAGTTACCTGGCACTTGCTCACTAAAGCAATTATATAAGTCAGCACTAAAAATTAAAAGCACTACACCCTCACTCCCCACTGGCCCTTGTTTTCAATTATAAAGGAATTCCCAATATTATTCTAGCATGTCCAAAGGTCAGTTGTCAGTCTCCTCTCCGGTCCAGCTGGTGAATCTCGGAATCTTGAGGCAATGTTACAACTGCCTCATATACACAGACAACCCTCTCCTCCTCCCAACAAATTCCAACACATGTGAGAGATGCAACCATATAGCCAAACTGGAGGCTAAGCTCTCTCAACTCAGTACTGTCATAACCAGTCAAGAGGAGAAGGAAACCACACTCACTACAATTCCAGTCTCACATAGACCTACCACGACAGCAAATCAAACACATAATCACACAAAAACATACTCGGAGGCTCTAAATAAAGATCTGCCTAAGCAGCAGAGACCTCCAAAGCAGACACCCAAGCAACCGCTACCCCAAAACAAAACATGTGCAATGCATATCTCACAAAGCCAGTGTGCTGAACAGTCACAGCCCTTAAGACTAAACAACACACCTGATACACTTGTAATAGGTGACTCTATCGTCAGGCACACTGACGTCCCACTCACCAGGCTGAACAAGGAGAAGGGTCACGGTGAGTAGCCTGTCGGGCGCTAGGATCCGCCACATAACACAAGCACTCAGGTCACTCCAAGGCAAGTACAAATATGACTCCGTCATTGTCCATGCTGGTGTGAATGACCTGAGACGTACCTCCCTGGACTACATGAAAAGAGACATAGAGGAGCTCTCTGAGCATGTAGCCCAGGCCGGTATGACCCTGACCTTGAGTAGCATCTTACCCTCACCAAGAATGATGCCACAATATGAAGACAAGATGATCAATTTCAACAATTGGCTTAAGTACTGGTGTCATTCAAAGGGGATCCAATGCCTGTCAGCTTGGGATGATATGCTCGACAAGCCATGATGCTTCGCTAGGGACGGCTTGCACCTGTCACCCCTGGGCTTTCAGATATTGGCAAAGGCTCTTGCTACCCCCATAGTGCCTTTTTTAGGCAAGGCTCAAAAGACAAACCCACCTCCATAGGTATCGCAAGGGATAAGAAACTAAGAGTAATGGTACTCAACGCCAGAAGTCTAAACCTCAAGATGCACGCACTCGAATCTCTCCTTATCATGGAGAACATCGATATCTGTGCAGTAACAGAAGCCTGGTTCAGGGCTCCCAAGAGCACCCCAGCACTACCAGGTTATACCTCATACCATGCTTTTCGGCCTCAAAACTTGGACCAAACCACAAAAGGAGGGGGAGTATCAATATTCGTCAAAGATACCCACACCTCCAGGTTGGTGGCAAAGCACGAAGCATCAGAGACTATCCATGTGAGACTAACAGTGGGTAAAACTTGCCTTCCAGTTTGTAGCCTGCTACAGACCACCTTCACACTGGAAAATATGAAGGTCTCTCCAAACACCATTATATTGGGCGACTTCAACTACCCAAACATAGACTGGGAGCATTACTCTAGCTCCAACACCCTAGCCCAAAGGTTCCTAGAATTTATAAACTCAAATGCTATGGAACAACTTGTTACCACTCCCACAAGAGGGGAAAATATACTGGACCTGATCATCACCAACATGGGGACTCTATGCTCCAGACCAGAAGTGTATCCCTCACTGGTAAGATCAGACCATAAACTAATCTCACTGGATATTCACATCCGCCCCACCCCTGCCCAGAAAACCACAGTGAAAAACTTCTCTAAAGCAAATTTCACACTCCTCAAAACCGAGGTGGAATCCTTCTAAGCCCCCAGGCCTGTGGAAAATACGACCCAGACCGCAGAATCCTTTATAAACGCATTCAGTGAACACCGTCAGGAATGCATGGATCATGCGATCCCAAGTAAAACCAAGACCCAATCCTCCAAAGGCAGACATCCTGTCTGGTGGACCCCAGCCATAAACAAACTATACAATAGAAGGAGGAAGCTACTAAATGATGGAGCAAAATCCCAAAAAGGGAATGCATCACTGATCAGTATTAGCAAAAAACTACAGGCACTCATAAAATTGTCTTAAGGGCAGCTTCGAGAGAAAAATTGCACAGGACACTAAGGATAATCACAAGACTTTCTTTAGTTATGTTAGGAACCTGGATGGTAATTCCCAGATATGCTCAGAATTAGTCCAAAATGACAAAAAATACACCGAACCC
This sequence comes from Protopterus annectens, assembly GCF_019279795.1. NCBI lineage: Eukaryota > Metazoa > Chordata > Ceratodontiformes > Protopteridae > Protopterus > Protopterus annectens. Next base: position 1,081,988,985 of record NC_056730.1, on the reverse strand, counting down.
ACAGACATTGCCAACATCCTAGCTGACAGGTTCAGCGCAAACCCCCCCCCACCAAAAGGGCAAATATCTATCCCAGCAGAGTGCTGCCCCCCTGACATCTCAGATGCTCAGGTAAGAGCCGCCCTCTCCAAAGCAAAAAAACACAGCATCAGTGGGACCAGACGGTGTCTTGGGCTGCGTCCTACATTAACTCCAAGAAGAGCTAAACCCAAACATAAAACTACTGTTCAATCTCAGCCTTACTACAGGATATGTGCCCAAAGAGTGGCGTACAGCAACAGTGGTCCCTCTCCATAAAGGTGGTGCCTGAACGGATCCTGGAAACTATCACCCCATAAGCCTGACTAGCTTGGTCTGCAAAGCTATGGAAAGGATCATCATGGACCTCATAAATAAAGATATTGGGGACATAAATAAAGATATTGGGGACCTACAGACACTGGATCCTACCCAGTTCGGCTTTGTTAAATGCAGATCCTGCCTCTTAAACCTGGTTGATTTCTTTGAAACAGTCACCAAGGCCATTGACGAGGGGAAGGTGGTCCACACAGTCTACCTGGACCTCACAAAAGCCTTCGATACAATACGCCACTCGGGCATTGTAGATAAGCTCATCAGCTTAAATATAAACCCCTATGTCATTAGATGGATTGCAAACTGGCTCAAGGACAGAACCCACATGGTTAGAATTGCTGGAGCCATGTCAGACTCCAAACCAGGAACCAAAGTGACGAAACAGAGCAACACAGAGCAACGATAAACAAGAGGGTAGGAATCACCAAAGCATACGAGGTGGCAAACTTTAGAATAAAGCCAGCAGTATCCAGGAAAATACGTTATTAAAACCATACACGTGTGTAATAATCCACGTTAAAATTCAGCAGTTTATTAGGCAAGGTACGAACAAACAAGTCACGTTAAACACTCAAAGCGTTTTTCGTTCGGCGCTATGCCCGAACTTCTTCAGACAAACATTGGTACCACAAAGTAACTTGATTTAAATAGTACATTAATTACTACCATATTCCGAAAACAAGCAATCAACATACTTAATCAATCTACCTAGTTCCGGCAGGTTAATTGAACCAGTCCAATTCAAAATAACAGGAAAACAACTTTATGTTAAGTTAACAGTATATATTAAGAGAATGTGTTGAAGGTGTTTTGAACGGTACTATAAAAAATACAAAAAATAAATAAAATAATGAAGAATGAGTAAGAAAATAAATAATGAAAAATAAAAATAATAAATAAAAATGAATAATAATGGTAGGAAAAGACAGACAATGGTTCAGAGGACACACTGTGTTGTTAAAGCGTGATTCACCACTTAAGCCCCAATCAGGTTTGAGTCAAACCCAAACCACGAAGCATAGTTACAAGCCACTAGGTAAACATTCAATCATCCGTACCAAGGATGTTTATGACTATCTACAATTTCATGAAATGTAATAAACATATAAAAGTATATATATATAATGAATGTTAAAACGACTTGTACAAAAATATAAGCCAAGCACTATATCATATTGTAAATAGTGACATATTATTGCACTTTAAAAGTTTTTTTATATAAAAAATACCTTTAGCTGTAAGGTCAAATTATATTATTTATATCCTCAGGGATAAATCTATGAGTTAAATGTTCAATAGTTCATACTAAAAATCATTTTTACATCATAGGTGTTGTATTATATATTAAAAAATAGTTGAAATGGTAAAAATAAATTAAATTATTCAACCCCTGCCAACCACGTAAAACTTTAGATCTGAAGTAGGAGATTCATTTGTCTGCAACCTGTGGGTTATGGATCCGATATCGGATCCAAACCGGCATGGTTTTCCAGCTATGGATCCAAGCTCTCAGCTCCTCCCCTCACCCATAATGCCCTGCTCTACCCTCATGACCTCAGATCTCGTTTGCCGCGCATGGTGACTGGATTTGTTTCTCAAGCTCTCAAGCTAAGTGGTAGTTTTGCTGTTTAAAATCAGAATTTTGAAGTTTTTATTGATTTTTTGTGTGAAAGTGTAGGTTTCCCCTTTGATATTTTTCTTTTTAGAGTTAATCTAAAAGTTTTATCCCTCCCCTCGCTGTTGGCGTAGAGTGTGTGTGTTGGGCCTGTGTGTGTATTGGTTGTTTAGTTACTTTAGTTTGGTAACTGCTTTGTTAGACTAGGATGGCAGACCAACCTAAGTCTATATTTTCTAAATGCTCCGAGTGTGGCCATAAGCTTTCCCCAGCTGATGGCCACACTCGGTGTGATGCCTGGGGTTGAACACCTCACATCTGGATGTTCCATTTGTGCAGGGTTCAACCCCAGGGCATTGAAGGAGCGGAGGTCCAAGCTTGTTTTGGCGGGCCTTTTACCGCCGGACTCGGCTCCGACCTCCGCTCCTTCCGGAGTAACCGTGCCTACGGTTATTCCCTCTGCGGCACCCCCTCCTCCTCCTGGGACTCAACCTCCCGTTTCTGGTTCGGAGGAGAGGGATGCTAGAAAGGACGGAGGGAGAAGCACCATAAGCGGCGGGCCGAAACCTCTGTTTCGGCCCCACCAGCCAAGCGGGCTTCTCCTCCGGCTCCGTTGTCGGCTCCATTGTCGGCTCGGTCTCCTCCTTCTCGGCTCCGGTCTCCAGTGTGTTTTTCACCGGGACCTGAGGAGGAGGAGACCCGATCTCCGTCGAGGCTATCGAGGAGGCACTCCAGGCCTACCTCGGTAGCCTCGTCGAGATCCACGTATAGCCTTTCGGATGCTGAACTGGACCGGATGATGAGAAGGTTCATCCAGGCCCAGATGCAGATGGGAGTGCTCTTGCCTCCCCCCCCCCCCTGGGGGGGAGCTCAACACCCTTTTTCAAACCGATTGCTCCTTCTCCGACCCGCTATCCGGGTTCGGAGCAGCTGGAGCCGAGCAGCTTCGGAGCCGGGGGTGGGTCGGCGCCGGTAGTACTTTGTAGTTCGGATCCGACCCTGCCCTCGAGTGCATCGGATCCGACCTCTCAGAGCCTGGATCCGAGCCTCGGATCCGGGGGGATCAGTGCTCCTTCGGCACCGTCTGTGTCGGAGCGCTGTCGCCGGAACGGCGCCGGCGCCGGCTCCGATCCACTCTTCGGATCCGAGGGGGAGCCGATTGTCGGATCCTTTGGTCGAGGTCGGCTCCCCTTCGGCGTTTGTAGTGGAGAGGGCCCTGTTGAGGGTCTCCGGACCCCCGGCACTTGTTTCGGCTCCGTCCCGCGCTCCCTCTGCACTGGGCCAGGCTTCCACCATCCGGCCCTTGGGACAGCCTGCTTCTGTGCCCCAAGTTGCTCCAATGGAACAAGTTGCTGCTTGCGAGGAGTCCTCTGACAGCCCCCCAGAGGATGTCCTCGCAAGCATACGTGCAAAGGAGGCACATTGACTCCCCCGAGTCTCTCACGGAAGACACGGACTTGGAGGAAGGGGAAGGCTCCCCACGGTCACCCCCCGAGGATGTCTCATTTGGAGACATCATGGAAATGCTCCGTATAAGGGGTGGTCTGCCCCAAGTCTTCCTCGGACGAGTCAGTGTTCTTGGAGGCATTTGAAGCGGGCCCGTCTACCTCTTGGGTGTCCCCTCCTGCCGACCCCTGGTGGACCTCATTACCACCAGGGCGTGGAAGGAACCGGACACCGTGGAGCCAATTCCTAAGAGGCCCGATAGGATCCTTAGCCCACCGTCCGACCGTGCCCATTGGAGTAAGGGGCCTCCGGTAGATGCCATGTTGACGGCGGCCACCAAGAGGGAACTTGCTCAGGAGAGTCCCTCAGTCCATCCCCCGAGCAAGGAGTCTCGGATGATGGACCGTTTGGGGAAGCGGATGTTTAGTTCAGCGACCTTCTCGGTAAGGGCGCTGAACTACTTGGCACACGTCATTAGGATGCAGCGAGATCTCATTAAAGAATACGCTGCATCTCCCCCAGAGTCCATGTCGGAGGAGGACAGGGTGCTGCACTCCACCCGCATGGCCACTCTTAGGTCGGTTACTAATACCTCTATGCGGCTACTCTCCCACGCTACGGAAGGCGCCGCTAGAGCCGCAGGGGCAGGCCTAGTCACCAGACGTCAGGCCTGGCTCCGTCACTGCGATTTTTCTGAGCCCTTCAAAGCGTCATTTGCGAATGCCCCCTTTGATGGTTCTGCTCTCTTTGGCAAAACCGTTCGCGAAACGTTGACCCAGAGCGAGAAGGACGGGAAGACGCTGTCTGCCGTCTGAATCCGCTTCTCTGCACCCCAGAGGCCCTACTCTAGGAACCAAAAGGGTCAGAAGAAGATGTGGTTCCGGAAGTCGCAGCAGTCCCAGCCTGCTCCGGACAACCGGTCCTTCCGTGGCAGAGGAGGACAGGGAGGACGCCGCCCTAGAGGCAGAGGGGCTCCCAGAAACTTCTGGTCCAGGGAACCTTTCTCTGAACGGCCCGCGCAGCAACCCTGAAGGGTTGCCCGGCTGCTCCACTCTGGAGGCAGTCGGGGGACGTTTAACGGGGCACCTAGCGGCATGGGAGTCCATAACATCAGACCGCTGGGTTCTCCAAATCATATCCAGAGGATACCGCATCCCTTTTCTTCACTTTCCAAAGTTGAAGTCCCTCCCAGACGTTCCACCCGGTCAACGGGAGGCCGCTTTGGCAGAAATTGGCCATCTGCTAAAGAAAAGAGCCATCCAGCCTGTCCCCCCAGACCAGATCGGATCAGGGTTCTACTCCAGGTTCTTTTTAGTGCCAAAGAAGGCGGGGAACTAAGACCAATTCTAGACCTTTCTCTCTTGAATCTGGTAGTCCCCAAAGAAAAATTCGAATGGTCACTCTGCAATCTATTCTCCCCTTCTGGGAGAAAATCACTGGATGTGCTCGATAGACCTCAAAGGCGTACTACCACATCCTGATGGACAGGCGCTCCAGGAGGTTCCTCCGCTTCGGCTGGGAGCCAGTCACTACCAGTTCGGGTCCTTCCCTTTGGTCTCACCACAGCCCCAGGGTGTTCACCAAAGTATTAGCAGTAGTAGCGGCCCACCTGAGGCTTCAGGGGGTGCAGGTCTTTCCCTACCTGGACGACTGGCTTCTTACCGCCCCAACAAGGCATCTACTATTATTGGCGCGAGACTCCTTTCTCCATCTTGCTCCTTTTCTGGGCATTACAATAAATACAAAGAAATCCAACCTGGCGCCCACACAGCTCTTAGATTTTATAGGGGCCAGGCTAGACACAAGGAGTTTGAGCCTTCCTCACTGCGGACAGAGTTCAAAATCTGCAGCTCCAGGTGCGGGCCATTCTCCACTCGAGTTCTGTTCCGGCGGAGTTGGTCCTGAGGGCTCTAGGGTCCATGGCGTCTGCTATAGCACTTCTCCCTCTTGCCAGGCTCAATATGCGCATCCTACAGTGGACTCTCTTAGTACAGTGGTCATACCTTGCTCTCCCTATGCATCATCCCATTGCGATCAGCAAGGCTTGCAAGCGGTCCCTCTTGTGGTGGCTTCACTCCCCAGATCTCCACGGGGGCCGCCCCTTTTGTGCTTCTCCCCCTCTCGCCACGGTGACCACGGACGCCTCCCGCCTCGGGTGGGCGGGCATTTTATGGCGGACCGTCCAAGGCACGTGGAACGATTCAGAGACCTTACTGCATATCAACGTTCTAGAGATGAGAGCAGTGCTCTTAGCGTTGCTAGCACTTCAGGACTTTCTTCCCTTGGGAACAATTGCGATTCAATCGGACAACATGTCTGTGGTCTGGTACATCAACAAGCAAGGGGGAACAAGGTCTTACCCTCTTTGTCGAGAAGCCATGAGAGTTTGGGAATGGGCAATCTCCACCAACCGCTTTCTAATAGCAACGCACATTCCGGGTCGGTCCAACATCCTGGCGAACAAACTCAGTCGCACCATTCTGACCCCTTACGAGTGGTCTCTCAATTGTCAAGTAGCGGAACGCATATTCGCACGGTGGGGAACTCCTTCATGCGATCTTTTTGCCTCTCCCTCAAACACCAAGTGCGACAGTTTTTCGCTCTGATACCTCCCCGGAGGTTCCCCAAGAGGCAGCTCTGGTGCATGCTTGGCCACCCGGTCTTCTGTATGCTTATCCACCCTTGCCTCTGATGCTCCAAGTTCTTCAGAAAGCCTCTCGGGTGGGTTGCAGAATGATTCTCATTGCTCCGTTTGGCCTCGACAGATCTGGTTCCCCTTTCTAAGGTCTCACTCGGTGAATCCTCCTTGGATTCTAGATCCCATTCGGATCTGATATCCCATCCATCCTGCATACCTCCTCCGAATCTGGACAACCTGAAGCTGACCGCTTGGCTGCTCCAGTTCCACTCTTGATCAGGACTCGGTATTTCGTCATCTGTTAAGGCAATTCTGGTGGCAGCTCATAAACCGTCCACTAGGAAGGTCTACGCAGCAAGTGGAAGCGGTTTTCTTTGTGGGCGGGCAAGGCCTGAATCCCTTCTCGGTCCCTCTCCCTTAGTGCTTGACTTTCTAACCACTCTTTTTAATGATGGTGCCAGCAGTTCCACAGTCAAAGTACAACTGGCGGCAATTTCTCATTATCACATTGGCCATGACTCTAATCCTCTTATGTCAGCCAAGTTGTGTAAAATTTTCCTTAAAGGTACTTTTCTTCTCAGGCCCCTGTAAAACAAGCGGTTCCTCCTTGGGACCTCTCTTTGGTTCTCCAGGCCTTGACCGCCCCTTCGAACCAGCGGCTACGGTGGATCTCAAATTCTTGTCTTACAAGACAGCCTTTTGGTAGCCATTACATCGGCCAAGAGAGTTTCTGAGCTTCAAGCTTTATCAGCTAAACCTCCTTACTTGGTATTTCATCCGGACCGTGTCTACCTCAGGACCAACCCGTCCTTCCTTCCTAAAGTCGCTTCTGAAGCAAACATTAATCAGTCCATTAACCTCCCTGTTTTCTTCCCTAAGTATGAGAACAAAGGTGAATATAAGCTTCACTCATTAGATGTCCACAGGCAACTTAGATTTTATCTAAACAGGACGGCTGGTCATAGACAATCCGACCAGTTGTTTATTTCCTTTGCAAAATTTAATTTGGGCAAGCCAATTTCTAAAGTTTCTCTGTCACGCTGGATTTCACAGTGCATCTTATTGGCTTATCAAGCTTCAGGAAGGCCCGCACTGGAGGGTGTTCATGCCCATTCAACCCGGTCAGTATCTACCTCGGCAGCCTTCAAGGCTAGGATTCCTCTAGATGATATTTGTGCTGCAGCCACGTGGGCTTCATCTCATACTTTTATCTCCCACTATAAGTTGGATCTTGCATCTAGGGGTAGAGCATCATTTGGCTCCGCGGTGCTCCGGAATATCCTTCCATGATGGCCCAAGATTCAGGTAGCTGGGGACTCTGTCCCACAGGTTGCAGACAAATGAATCTCCTACTTCAGATTTAGAAGTTATGTACTCACCATAACGTTCCATCTGAGTAGGTGTATTCATTTGTCTGCAACCATCCCGCCCTCCTATCCCCCTGGCCTTTCAATTTCCTGCATATTATCTGTTACCCTTTTCAGGGTGTTGTTGCTGTTGGCAAACTCGATCTGAGGTCATGAGGGTAGAGCAGGGCATTATGGGTGAGGGGAGGAGCTGAGAGCTTGGATCCATAGCTGGAAAACCATGCCGGTTCAGATCCGATATCGGATCCATAACCCACAGGTTGCAGACAAATGAATACACCTACTCAGATGGAACGTTATGGTGAGTACATAACTTCTAATTACCACTCTTAACAGATTTATCTTAATAAACTGTTGAGTTTTAGTGTACACGTGATTGAACATGCCTCATTGAGGCCAGGATCTTTACATGCCGCTAGCCGCAGTTGCCAACCAAGTTCCCTCTTTTCTAGTTGGAGCCTTAACAAATTTTCATTAACAAAGTTAGAGTTGTCAGTCGTCACTTGATCGATGACCATAAAATCAAATAAATGGCCTTCATTGTGTTTACAGTGTCTTGCGAGGGCATTTTCATCTTTATTTTTGCTAATCGCGTAAATGTGTTCATACACCCTGTCCCTCAAACGCCTGTCTGTCTTGCCAATATAAAATGCCGGGCATTGTTGGCACTGTGCCAGGTAGACAATTCGCCTACTATTACAATTAAAGTATTTCCAAATCAAAAAGGTTTCTTTACCAATTGTAAATGAATCAGTAGTGTTTATATATGCACAGTGCCTACATGCCCCGCATTTCTTAGTTCCTCCCTTGCCCTTAGATCTCACTGATTTCCTTTCTAATAGTTGTTTCATATTGGTGCCCCTCCTAAGTGTAATAGTGGGGCCATGTTTAAAGGTTTGTGTTAGTTCTTTATCCAACGATAAACAGAACCAGTATTTCCTAACTGTCTTGGAGATTTCAAAGGCTTCTGGGCAAAAGGTGAAGGTGAATGAAGTCATAAAGTTCTTATTCCCCCCTACCGGTTCAACAGTGGTAACCGCTGAACTGTTGTAACCCTCAATGTTTTGAATGTCAGTCCTACTGCCGTTAAGCTGATTGAGATGATCATCTACATTCTGTATTCTCAGTATTGCCTTATACACCCCATGTTTCCTTTTTAAAATGACTTCACTAAATATTCCTTCTAGGAATGAGTCCGGATACCCTCTGTGAGAAAACATTAGGTACAAGTTCTCACATTCCTTAACAAAATCTTCCTCAAGTGTAGTCATCCTGGCCACCCTTACGAGTTGGCCTTTCACCACTGATTTCTTTTGGTGGCGAGGGTGGGAACTGGAAAAGTGTAAATATGTATTGGAAAACGTACTTTTCCTGTAGATTTTAGATGAAAAATATCCTTGGTTTTTACTAAGTTCAATGTCTAAAAAACAGATGTTATTTTTCTGGAAGTTCATAGTAAACTTGAGAAACTCCGTAGTAGAATTAAGAAATTTGACTAATTCCTGAGCCTCTATCTCGTCCCCTTTCAATAAAATGAAAATGTCGTCCAGGTATCTTTTATACATATAAATATTTGATTTCCAAGGGCTACTCAATACATAGGACGTCTCCCAGTGGGCCATGACCAGGTTTGCAAAACTTGCACCCACTGGGGACCCCATTGCTACACCTATTTTCTGTAAAAACAACCTGTCCTCAAAAGATACAAAGTTGTTCTTTAAAATCATGTCCAGTAGTTGTTCAATTAAATTACATTGGTCACTTGTAGCTCCCTTTGACCCTATAAATTCCACCACCCATTGAATACCTAGGTCCTGGGGGATGCTAGAATAGAGATCACACACATCAATTGTCAAAAAAATTGAGTGAGCAATCAAAAACTGTATTCTGCATACTTTCCAAAAAGGACCATGAGTCCTTCAATATTTGATCTTCATTTTCGACGTATTTTTTGAGTATTGAATCAACCAATTTGGCAGCAGGATAAGTAATTGATTGTCGTGCGTCAACAAGTGTCCGGAATGGTGGATTTCCTAAGTTTTTATGGAGTTTCGGAATCCCAAAAATTTTTGGGATCCTAGGGGCCAGCATTGTTAAATAATGATTTTGGTCACTGTCGATTAATCCATCAATAAATAAATCATTAATGTGCAGCTTAATATGATGGTAAGCTTGGTTAAGCTGGTTCTTTCTTACAGACTCATAAGTATCCTTTTCCAATAACATTAACATAATTTTAGCATAATCGACATTATATACAATTGCAAGCCCCCCTCCTTTATCGGGTTTCATAAGCCTCACAGGCAAGTTCCTAAACAGGGTCAATAGATTCTTATCCTCCCTAGATATGTTGTAATGTGAATTGCTGTGAGCTCTAGAGACTATTTCTCTAAATTCTAATTCACAAAGTTGTTCAAACGTGTGTAATAGAATGTTTTGGGGTGGATTAAAACTACTAGTGACTCGCAATGGGTCAACATGGGAGTTAGAGCTACCAAACATAATGTTAAGGTTCAACTTTCGGGTGAACATTTTAAGGTCAATTAAAAGTTCAACAATATTACAAGCCTGTGAAGGCACAAAGGTGAGACCTTTGGCAAAAAGTTCCACCAGTCTTCTATCAATGTGGCACTCAGTATAGTTATAGATCTTAAAGTCTCCATCCTTATTGGTCACAGTCTCGAATAATGTTAGTCCCACTGCTTGCTGGTACTCCGCGTGTTGTACTGTCTCTTCGGGGCAATCGGTTGTTTCGGTTTCCAGTTCTCCCCCCTCTGTAGTTTTTTTTGAGGGCCTTGGGTTGACCAATCATCACCTTCCAAAGGGTCAAGAATGGGGTCAGGATCAAGTGGGGCTTAAGTGGTGAATCACGCTTTAACAACACAGTGTGTCCTCTGAACCATTGTCTGTCTTTTCCTACCATTATTATTCATTTTTTATTATTTTTATTTTTCATTATTTATTTTCTTACTCATTCTTCATTATTTTATATATTTTTTGTATTTTTTATAGTACCGTTCAAAACACCTTCAACACATTCTCTTAATATATACTGTTAACTTAACGTAAAGTTGTTTTCCTGTTATTTTGAATTGGACTGGTTCAATTAACCTGCCGGAACTAGGTAGATTGATTAAGTATGTTGATTGCTTGTTTTCGGAATATGGTAGTAATTAATGTACTATTTAAATCAAGTTACTTTGTGGTACCAATGTTTGTCTGAAGAAGTTTGGGCATAGCGCCGAACGAAAAACGCTTTGAGTGTTTAACGTGACTTGTTTGTTCGTACCTTGCCTAATAAACTGCTGAATTTTAATGTGGATTATTACACACGTGTATGGTTTTAATAACGTATTTTCCTGGATACTGCTGGCTTTATTCTAAAGTTTGCCACCTCGTATGCTTTGGTGATTCCTACCCTCTTGTTTATCGAGACTCCAAACCAGTTACAAGTGGTTTCCCACAAGGCTCAGTCCTGGGACCTCTCTTGTTCGGTATATATTTCTCGGAGGTACAGGCCAACACGGAAGGACTGTGGCTGACCATGTTCTCAGTTGACTGCAAACTGGGCACCATAATCGACTCTCCAGCCGACACAAGCATCCTCTAAAAGGGCCTCATAGAAACAGACAACTGGTGCCAGAGCCATGGCCTCAAGCTAAATGCCAAAAAGTGTATAGTCATCCCCTTTGGCAAAAACAAAGTGCCCACAAATTACCACATAGGTGGTAATCTATTAAGTACAGAAGAAGTAATTTGGGACCTGGGGACCCAAGTTGGTAGCAATCTCTCATTTGACAACCACGTGGCCAAAGTGGTTAGACAAACATTTTATATAGCCCACCTAATCATGAAAGGATTC